>NT_176808.1:1410002-1428171 GCF_000188095.3 Bombus impatiens | reverse complement strand
TGCGTCGCGACGTCGACGCAGGGGACAGGGTCGCGACGGTCGCGACGTTCGCGTGAAAACTCACCGCGAGTATGCTACTCGGTCTGGCTTTTTCCACCTTGCCTTTGTCTCTTCCCTGCTTCGTTCGCTGTCGCGTTCCACTTCCTTTTCTCTCCGACGTTGTTAGCTTTTTCCCCCGTTCCGTTTCGCGGCTATTCACCAGCTCGTTCCGCAGAAAGCACGGGATAACGTGAAAGTGTCACTCGGAGACCAGGGTCCACCGTTCCGCGAATGTTTCCCGAGGAAATTGTTCCCCAGAGAACTGAGAGGGAAAGGCGGCGTAGCGATCACCAGATGGGATGCAAATTCCAGTCGAAACACCAGGTCGATCTATGTTCTCTCTTAAGCGTCTTCCGCTTAATTTCCTTCATATCGTACAAGTGGTTTAGGAAGGAGGAAAAGAGCGAAGTTTGTATCAAGGATTTCTTGGGATCGGAGAGTCTTAAATTCGAAGAGTTTCTTTCGACGAACTCGTTTTATCGATTACGTTTCTAAGAATGATATATAATCGAGGATAATTCCGAAAGCAGTTGGCAAATAACGAAAGAAGTGCATCGTTCGATTCGATAGGCTCTTGTGTCTTATCCGAGATAAGCTGTTTCTTTGAAACAATTTGAAACTCGAATCGAAGTTCCACGCCAAATGAATCGTATCTTTCCATCGCACTCGTCTCTCACGCAACCTTCATTTGCCAGATTTAATTTGTTCCTCGATTTCAACACTTACGCAACGAGAGAAGATCGACACAGCGAGAAGGTAAATATCTAAATTCGCAAATTTTTTTATCGCAATGCAAGGAACGAGGTTTCTGTACGTTCAGGCATAAAATTGTTCACGGTATTGGCGAATAGTAAAAGAATCTGCAGGGTATATCGCTAGTTTAAATTTGTCGTGACGTGTCAAATTGACGCAATAAAGGACGAAGATTAATTTTATTTCAATTAAGATAAAATATCGCGGACGGATAAAACGAAAGGATAAGGGAAGGAAAAAGTGAAATATAGATTCGTCGTTTCAGGTAAACTGGAATTACACGAGCTTTTGCCAGCGACGCGACGTTTTATATTCCTAGAAATAAAAGATAGCTGCTTTATGCGAAAAAACAAAAGCTGCTCTCTAGCTGCAAATAGTCAACAACGTGATATATGTGCTCCGTCTGTTAGTTCATGTACGAATATCCTCTATTTTTTCAGAAGCGTTTTAACGTTTTCATAATATGAATTCGCATTAACTGCGATTATTTGTCCTGTTGGCGTACTTGTATCTTTGCGATTACATTTCTGCGGAATGGTCAGCGCTAGAACGATTAAACTTTGGTCGTTGAAAGTACAAAGACAAACTACTGGCGATGAAAACACTTTGACTTTATCGACCCGCATCCGACGACGATCTTCATTTTCGAGAATTTTCCACGAAAGAAGCAAGACGGACGTATTTGGCCTTGTATATACATATATCGTTACATCTTCTGCTACTAACAGCACAAAACTATTTTCGATTGTTATCGCGATCTTTTTCATATGTTATCTTTGGTCAAGTTTTTAATCAAATTTCCACAGACCTCTATGCTTACATAGTATACGTTTTAGGATGAAACGGTGCTCGTGAAGAGGCTTTGCCGTTTAGATGGTCGCGTAGATGCAAGGAGTCGGACGAGTTTCAGTTGGTTTTCGTGTATTCCGATCGATCTCGCAGTCTTTTGATCGGCGTGCAGCTTTGTGCTCGTTCGCGCGATTCAGAAGCCGCGGAAAGCTTTGAACGGACGTTTCTGTGTTTATTACGTACGCATCTTTCGCTGTTCTAAAAGCTCGGTTGTTTTTTGGCCGCGAGCCTTCCAATCCGCTCATCTTTCACGATACGAATCGCGTCGCGCACAGTCACGTTTTTCGAACGATTTCGACGTTGTGACCAGCACACGCCAATCGTCAAACGTTATGAAAGAACGTTTCTCATTTTTCCGAAACATTTCGAAAAATATATAAAGACCGATTTTTCACTTGAACGACGTGTCACGTAGCAAGAAAGAACTTCGAAATAATTAACATTTTTTAATTCCGAAAACGACTATTATACGAAAAGAAAGATCGCCGCTTTGAAAAATCAAAAGTTTTGCGATTTTCAAGAATATAGAAAAGACGTCTCAAAGGCATTGAGAATTTATGGAGTTCGATATTTTGTGGAAATATTGAATTTTATTAACATGTCACGTGCAGAGTATTGGAAGAGGTGAGTCATATAAAATTTATAGTGAAAGTATAAGAAGCGAATGGAGAGGAAAAGAGAGGAATATCAAATATATGTAAATTTTGTATACAAACTGATAATTTTTAGTTTAATAATTTTTATCTTCTCGTTTAATACTGTTATCAAGTGATGCGTACGAAATGCATGAAATCTTTTTTTTTTTCGTTACAAAGAAAGTTAAAAATGAAGTTTTGTGTTTCTTGAAATGCCAGATAATATTTTGTAAATATAAATTCTTTGGAATATTTGATCTCTTTTTGATTTGTACATGTTATAACACGCTTTCAGGGATATATTTACCTGTTATCGTAATTCACATTCAGCCGATTTCATTTTTCATTCTGTAAATGTATTATTTTACCTACATAATGGAATTTATTTTATCTAGACTGTGATAACAATTTCCACGCATTTCTATCGTTTCATAACTTTTGCAATTTTTGAGTTGGGAAATTTTTATTTTACATCGTGTGTTGAAAGGCATGCCTATATCCTATAATTACCGGCCAACAATTTTTTTTATCGCATTCGCAGATATCTCTTTTTATTTAGTTTTAGACATATACTCTGTGACGTGATTCCCTGTTTTTCGCGAATACGTATATTTCCAAATGTAATTTTCGATTTTATATTTTGAATAACACGATATTTGAACGATATTTTTATATAAAGTAATTTCAATTTATTGAACGTATGCAAATTTACAAATATATTTGAATTGCACAGCGCAGTGATTTTAAAGTCAGTTGATATTTGATTCCACGCTTAAAGTTAAAATTAGGAATAAATGAAACGTAAAGTAAAAAGTTCCATTATGAATATGTTCACATATCGAAATTAAAGTCGATATCGCATAGCTGATATGGGGGAAATTGAATTTTATCGATAAAACGATAAGATTGCTACGATCAATTAATATTATAAATAACCATCTCGTGTTCGTCCCAAATTACACGATAGAGTTACGCGATATAACATTCTATCGATGTTATCAATTTCATCTGTGAAACAAACAAAGGAACGATAACGTACGACAAACCCATGGCTGGATTAAATCGTAATCATCGTGATAACAATATTTGATGATCCACGAGCCAACTAATTAACATGCGCAGCCGTTGATACTTCTTATACAGTCGTCTCTCGTTTTGTATCTCGACATGCCGCGTCGAGCTGTTATTAATGCTGACAAATTATACCGCGTCCGTGTAAATGACATCTTTAGCGTATATGGTCGAGTGTGAATTGCAATTAGGCGCCGGTGGAACGCGATTTACGAGTACCTACCCCGCTTTCACACAAAGTGTTACAAAAAGAGAATCTATGATTTAGTGAGATTATAGCGCCCATCCAGAACATTTAAATTTAAATTGTATTATTTTGTATATTTATAAGACAGAATACAGGTGAATACGTTGTTCCCGCTTTTTGACCAATTATTTATTCAAGGTCTTCGATAATGAGCTATGTCGGAAAAGGTGAGGCTACGGTTACAACGAACCTGAATTTGCGCCAACAATCAAGCAAATAATGGCCGCTTAAACGAATAATCTTCTCTCAAATTGTTAACATCTCTCGACGTTCGGGGAGAATCGTTCGAGCAGTTGAACGAAAAGAATCGTTTCAACATCCGGAACGGTCGATGGTCATCAAAAATCGTCTGATTTTTTCAACATCTTGTCCAAGATTGACATAAAATTATCCGTGTAGCAGGAATCGTAAAATCCCCCGTTAGTCGTTTGATGGTACAGCAGTCGAGAATCCGTTACTCTCACTCATGAACTAATCATCCAATATTAATTTGGCGGATAACAAAGTACAGCCATCATCACCGAATACCATTCAAGCACAAACGCTACTCGATAGATTCATCGCCAATAAATTATATAAGATACGAGGTATGGAAGAAATATTAAACTCGCTATGTCTTAGACCCGTTCTTTTTTCTTTTTGCAACGTCCTACGTCCTGTGTATCTCACGATTAACGGAGCAAATGGTCGAAATTAATCTTAGCGACTATGGATTAAGCGTCTATCAGAAGGGATGACAAATAGCTGTCGAATAAGCTCATCGGCTCGTCGCCTCGACAAGGTTTGTCTATTATAATCGATGCGGTTTTCCAGTCGAGAAACATACTCGTCTCTTTGTTTCCCGGGTCGCGACTAACTTCCAGCTTAATCCTCGATCCTGATGAAATCTACATCGAATATAGTTTATCGAAAATACATAATCTTGTTGCCCGTTTATGAATGACGAAGCGATGGTACAAGCTGTGAGCCTATTTTATCATTATTTAAGCCGAGCGTAATGCGATTTTGACGGGCCCTGATCCGCTTACGATAGTTCTTCCTGCCCGTTGCCGGAATTAAAGCGTATTGAATTAAGAAGAGTAACATAGAGTAAGGGATGGGTTGATCGATTAATATCATTAACGTGGATAGCCGAGAACGCCTGATGACGTCGGGAATACAAAATTTACTCGCCACGGTTCAAGTATTACAACGACTGCGATCGTCTTTTTGTATTTTGAAATCTTTTCGCGTCTATGTCTTCAGACAAGATATTTTCCGACGAAACGTCGTCCACGCGTCAGTCGAATTATCTGAATTTTTAAGCACCTACGAACGCAGTCATTTACTTGATTTAAAATGTCTTTTCTCGAGTGTTGTCTCTTATTAGTCGTCACGAATCAGCGTAAATTAAATCTCCGTCTATATATTTTTTATCATTTCGTCTCGTAAATCAAGGCGAGCGTCAAGGGTATGGATCGATGATTCTTGTACTTGACTAGAAAGAAAAAGGGTGCAGTGCAAAGTTGGACGGTTACGCGAGAAGCAGACCGATGATCCTGGAACAGTTTCGAAAACGTTTCGAGACAGTTTTTTCGGAAAAGGAAAGAACGAGGAGGACGAAGGGATAGAGAAGGGGGAGAGAGCTTGAGCGGTCGAAACTTTCGAAAAAGTGTCAGGAAGCGAACGGGGTGAACGTTGGACGAAAGCAAACTGGTCGATCTTCGCAGTGGAAAAATTACGGACAGAGATGAACCGAGTAAATGAACCGGGGCTTTTTACGGCTCTCCTTTCTCGCTTGACCGACTTCGAGACTTTTCAGAAGCATATATCAGAACGTCCCGAAGAAAGAGCTCGATAACGAAGACCTCGGGGTTCAGGGAACAATTCCTGCGGCCTCGGTGTCCCCCATTTTTGCCGTGTCACGTCCATAAACGACAGGTTACCTCAAAAAGAAACCATTTTATCGTTAAGCGAATGGTAATTCACCGATGATCCCATTCAGTTATTACGAGCGATTGAAGAGGTGATTTCTAAAACGTTGCGAAGACTTTCGTTAAAAAGCGATTATACCTTTTTCTTTGAAGATCGCGTAAAACGTAACCATTCATCGAGCTCAAAGTACACTCGCAGATATTTTTTTTTTATACAGATGTATTTTTACATAAAGAAGAACGTTTGGCAAATGCGCTGTTAGCTTGTTCTACGTTTCTTTTACAACATGGTTAAAATCAGATGCGATCGCGTTACTAATGAGCAGTTTATGCTCTACGCTTTCAATTATATAATGCTATTAACCCTTTTCATTTTTATCATGACACATTTATTAATATTATACATCGTAAAAAACCTATTTTACATTTTATTCCGTTGCTCAGATTCAGATTCAAAATAATTCGAAAATATATTCTTGAAAACGACAATATTTTTAAATCCAGTTAATTCTCTATAATGCATTAAACGTTATTACGCAAGTAATTGCATGCACCGAGCAATAAAAATGAAAAATTATTTCAGTGTTAGCAATCACCGGTCGGTAAATTCCGAGGTAATTTGCGTTTATGCAAATAAAACTCATTTAAATGTACAAAAAGTATGTAAAACGTAGATACTAATAAAAACAGATTTTTGGTACTCTGGTAATATCGTATTCCATTGATTTCATTACTTATACGAGAATACGTGTTCATCTTGGATCGTTCGTTGACATAAAGACGCGATTAAGTATCTGTCCGTAACAGATTCAACGCTATTGAGATGTTCTTTTCTGATAAGTGAGAAAAATAATAAAAATTGTCGCGTGTAAAGATTTTTGAAGTGGATATTTTTTACCAATCACGGCTTTCATTAATTGACATTAAAGACGTGTAAGTTGTTACCAGCGCCGACTGATTAGCGCCTGCGTCAAACTGCCAACAGACCGAATAATACAAACGTCCGACACATAACATCTCCGGTACCGTGAATGGGATCCAACTGAACGCATCACGGATAAACAATAAACTTTCAATTTCGATTTCATTCGCTTCACGTTCGGTACTTTTATTTGGTTTATGTGCCGCAATTTTGCGTTGCAGGCATTCACGAAGCTACAACTAAACGTTACGGATCATAGAAACTTTTCATGCCTCTACACATGTTTCGAAGAAAGAACGGAAACGGGTTGAATCAACGAACCGACTACACGTCGAATCATCGTATCACGTATGCGAGATATAAAAATGCTGATCGTTTTACAGATTCTTTGATTGGAATACAGATACAATGGCTGTGGTAGGAGTCTGCGTTTATCTATACCGCGTTAAGGTAATAGCTTTAATCGGTCCGGTGACAGACAGTGGGATCGTATAAGGTCGAGTAACGCGAAGATAAAGCGAAAATGTAGTACGAAAGCGGTCATCCGATTCATCGTCGAATTACACGGAGTTCAAATCCGCTTGCGCAATTATTGACTTTCGATCGAAACTTTAGCGAATTCGGTTGTGCGAAATTGCCGACCTATTCCGTGCTGTAGTAATTGATAGTACGTGCGTGTAAACGAGACTTGCAACGTTTCATTATTTGGAAATTAGAGAGCCGTTTACTAAAAGGGCGACAAAGGTGTTCTTTTGAAGAATTAAATCCATTGTTTGGAGCGATGTTCTTTGGTACAGATAAAGAACTAACACACACTCGTTACCGAGTCTCTTTTACCTTAAGTTTATTCCACGAAAGATCGTTGCAACTTATTCTCGCGAACAATATCGGAGACTATTGCTGATTCGTTTCCGAAATTTTACTAAACGAGATCGCAGATATAATATAATATAATAGTTGGAGATGAAAGTAAGTGGCTATGATACCATGAAATGATCGTTAATCTCCAGTTTTTATTTTAGTATCAATATAGCATAAAAATGTTTTCGTTTATTCTTACGTATCAATGTTTCAATTGTAAATACAAGATATAAATATGAAACGAAAAATATCGAAGTTATATAAAAGATGTACCAAATAAGCGTAGTTTCTCTTGCAAAAGGTAGTACGAAAACGAAATAGTTGATATTTGTTAGTTTTAAAAAGCATCGAAGAAATAACATTAATTGTAAAATGTCACTGGTACTCTTACTTTATAAATTGTGCTACTTTTATTTTCACTTCGTAAATAAACAGGTTCCGCGAGTAATGTACATTATAAAGATATTGCGTTGCATTCAATGGATTACCTCTGACGAAGGAGCCCTACTAAGTTTCCTTTATTATTAGTCTAAATACAACTGAACCGCGCGAAAGGACCACTTTCTTTAAAATACTGCGTGTTTTCGACGATATATGTATGTTAAGACCGTGGAACGGAGTGTTGCGGAAATATAAATCATTCGATGCACGATAACTTCTCGCGCAGTGCATAATTTTATTCTTTTCCCTTGTGTTTCTGTCCTTTTATTTATCTTTTTTTCGGTCATTTATTAAAACTACTTTGAATATATATTACAATAGCGCGTGATTTTTGCTCAATTCTTTGGATTATATATATTCAATGTCCGATTGTTAAAACGTAAAAAATAGCTTCATGCATCTTTCAGCGTTTTTATATTATATAGAAGATTTGTAGCTGCATTGTCTGAAAGTTATTGTCAACGACAGTGCTGATAAGTAAAGTAAATAAATGTTTAACTTCCAACGTTTCAACGTTGCGTAATACGAGTATTTCACGAAAGAATCCTGCTATTTTCCAAGTATTTGATAGACCAGGAAAATTGATAATAATGGAAGTAAAGTTCGCCGAAGTAAAGAAGACCGACTATTTTTTTTAATACCGCCTTTATCGTTAAACATCGACCTGTACGTGCCCGTACAATTTTTTCAGTCTCTTCTCTTTTTCGAGAGGAAAACACGTCGGATTTGTTCCTAAACATGATTCTGATAAGTTCGCACAATAAAATTTTAGGTAATACTTTTCTTTTTCTTTTTTCTTCCGTTCAAAGCCAGTTTGACTAAGCTACTACGAAAAGTTACAGATTTATGAGTTTTCGCTGCTTACATTATGACTCCGATAACCGTAACAGAGCGAGTAAAAGTTGCATAAACTTCAATTGCGCGTAAACGCGATAGCGCGGAATTATTGCAAAATATTTACAATTTTGATAATAAACGTAACGCGTAAAGACGTCGTGAGTCGTCTAATCTCGACGTCGATTCGATTCTCCAGCTGGGACATTTAGAAACAACCTGTGTATACAGCGCCTGTTTTTCCCCGTGTGGTTATTCGTCAGATATCAGGATACTTAAACCCAACCTAATCCCAACCTGTGATAGTTTGCTGGAAGAAATCTATATTATTGCTGTATCCTCGGCGAGCTACGTCCGCGTTAATGCAAACGCGAAAATACTACGATGGCGTTGGTGCTTGGGAATTTCGGTGAACGGTTCAGGGAAAAAGTGTCTGGGCAACTCAAGGTGAATCAAGTACTTGGTCGTGTATAGTCCGTTCGGCCGCTCTTTTCTGCATTATTCTTTTACACCTCGTTTGCGTTTAATGAGTCGAATGAACGCGGCAATTTGCGGATCCGGATCACGCCGTACCACTTTCTAGTCCGCGCAACCAGAAACGCGGATCGTATCTAGCGGTAACAGGTCAAGTACCGAGCTTTGTGAAATTACTGGACGGTTTTTGTGCACGAGAGAGTGAAATTGCCTTGCGAACAGAGAGAGAGAGAGAGAGAGAGTCGAAAACCGTGCTCGTGTTTTCAATTTCGCGGACCCCTTACGTCCGTTCTATTTTGTTTTTATTTCTTCCTCTACTTATCACCGTTTCTGCTTACGAGTAGGGAAAACTTGCGACTTATTCTCCGTGCTCATTTCGTCCAGTGTCTTTGTAATATTCGATGAAAGAAGTACAAGAATGAGAATGTTCTTATCTGTTTCCATTCTTTGTACGTCGTTCGACTGAAAGTAAATGAGAGGAAGTTGGATTTATAGATTCAGCGTAGTAATAGGGATGAAGCATAAATGATGATCATAACGATAATAAATGAGGTTTGATTCCAGTAATTAATGATAATACTATGCTAATGAAATAGCGGCAGAATGTCATAGTATGTAATCATAGCTGTTATTAACGCTGTCGCTGTTAATTCCTAAACTATAAATTTCGTATAGTTCGTAGATAATACTTTGGACATTCTGTCAGATGTACGTATACGTGTGTAAAATATGTTAAGCTATCACGTTGTTCGTGGAAAAGGACAATTAATTTTCTAAAATTATTTTTGATAAAACAAGAAAGGACGTATAAATGGATATCAAATAGTGTATCAAGTAACACGTTAGTATATCAAGAAATCACATTTGTATGAATTCCAAGTCTCGTATAGTACGATTGCGATAACACGGAACTTTTAACCGTGTTATTCAACGTTTGTTGGTATTTTCGTTCATGTTGCTCTTCTTTGGCATTTCGAAAAGTTCTTAGTTACAGATAAGCAATAGTCGGTCTGAAATAAGAAAACTGGGACGACGATCGCGACTTAAGCGACTATTTGATAGAGTGGTAAATATCGATTTATGCAAAGCAACTTGTATTTTCATTAAATCTATGTATGTGTGTCAGTGTGGAAAAGTAAGATCGGAAAATGTCCTTCAGGGATTCGCCTCTTGAAAATTCAACTTTTTCTTCGGTTCGTTCTTCTCCTATGTGTATCCGAAAAAGGGATAATATCGATATCACCTGTCCCAGTTGCATAATTCATGCTGTATAAAGGTCTTATTCATATCTCTCGTCCATTTAAGTCGACCATACCTACCAACACCATTTATTCACCCTAACGGATTGAAAGCCGCATTTACGATGAACATTTTAAAAGATTCATATCGTTTCGAACGAATCATCGAATGAAACGTACAACGAAAGAACGCGAAGCGATCGGGTAGCAAACGATCCACTACATCCGTCGTTCTCCTAAAAACTTTCGATAACCCGCAATCGATCGTTTAGACCGATTGGTAGCGATAGGTGAACGTAATCGGATCTTGGATTTATTTTACCACGTTCTTGTCTCGAAGTGACACGCTTGTTTTCGAAATGCGTAATTGGCCCGCTTGCAATTGTGCAGCAACGGCATCTCCAGGCGTAATACCGTGGTGTTTCGATGTAGAAGCGGTAAAGCAAATGGATAGAAGTTGGTCTACGGTTCACGGACTGGTGGGGGTCCATAATGGGAATAAAGAGCGGGTGCAGCGGCACAAGGGCTGGTTAGGGGCAGGGGAAGTGAGAGGGGGGAAGGGAGTAGGCGAAGGCTCGGAAAAGGAGGACGAAATAAATTAAATCGGCACGATTGAAAGAACGCGACTGGTGATCGAATGGCACGCCGCGGCGCAGCCTGAGGATTAATTAATTAAACCGATATTGCGAGCTCGCCGGCCGTTGTTCGATTCCTCGAAAGTCTCGTAAATATTTATCGGCGCCGCTTTATGGCTACGACGGTTCCATAAATCGGTTGCCGTGGCGCTCGATCGTGGAAAACCCTTTTCCTTGGTGGCATGTCGGCGCCACCAGTTGGTCCAAATGATTTTTACCTTTTGGAAGCCGGCCACCGACGTGTGCCGGCAATCGATCGAACGGGATAAGTTTCGCCTCCTACGATGATGCGAAACGTCCGTGGCTCCGGTGCGCTTTGAAATTTACGAAAGCGGTTTCCCTCCCATCCCCGCCCTTTTCGTTCGCTCTCCGCTGGAATATTCATGTTTCCCGTGGCACTAACAACGCTTCTCTGCCTCGATTCTTTGCCGCTTCTACCTCCAATCGAAATGATTAGTTGCCGAGAGCCCTTTGTGACTATTCTTTCAAACGGTCTAAGCTTTTATAGCCTCCGAGATTACTTATTGGAAATACGCGGTTCAATTGGTTTTCTCGCGTGGAATAATCTGGCACGATTATAGAGAATTATACCTACTAAACTTCATGGGATAGCTTTTATAATAGGCGCAAGTATAGAAACAACAACGATATAGCATAGGACGGTTGACGTTAGCCATTGTTACTACGATTCAAAGAGAAGTCTTGACCTGAACGGACACCGTTTAAAATAAAACTGAAGAACGATATTCACGGAGCGGTTTGCGCTACGAAATTAATATATCGAATGTTAAATTATATTTTTATTAGTAAAGAAAAACTTAATTTTCATTATTTTCGGGAATTTTGATTAAACGGTACGTATGATGAAAAAGAAGAATGTAACAGTAAGAATAGCATTAAGCAGATGAAGGTATAAATTCGTAGTTTATTAAATTTATGCGAAAATGGATCTAAATCCGTTGCAAGAAGTTCAAAATGAAGAAATTAGCAGCATTTCAAAGTTAGAGATGAGTTTTCATCGTGTTTTGTTCGTTCTGCTTGGATTTAGTCCAAGCTTGTTTAGAATATGTCTTATCCGCTAACGTAACTTAATTTGTGCAATAAGATTTTAAAAGATCCTCGTTATACATTCCTCTCGATCGAATGAGATTTCTGCGTTTTAGAAATAATAAAATCCTTCGAGAAAACTGTTTTTGTATCGTTTTAAGTTGCAAATTTATAAGGAATATCGTTGAAATTTTGTCTGAAAAATAACGATAAAAAATGTTATTATGGATATCATTTTTCCATAATTACGGTATTTATAAATCTATATTTTTATTAGAATGATTTACAGGCAGTACAAGTTGCCACAAATAATGGGTACGTACATATATCGTTCGCCTAGTTTTATCATAGTGTGTAACCCTATTAAAAGTGAGTACCCTATTAT
The DNA here is from genome assembly GCF_000188095.3 of Bombus impatiens. Lineage (NCBI taxonomy): Eukaryota > Metazoa > Arthropoda > Insecta > Hymenoptera > Apidae > Bombus > Bombus impatiens. The sequence continues at coordinate 1,415,827 of NT_176808.1, read as the reverse complement.
GCAAATAACTTTATTTCTCTTATCTACGTATATTATGTAATCAGGCTGTAGTTGAGGTTATTTTCTAAGTTGTGTTTTCATCTAACAAGGATTATGGGATTGCTAAATGCCTTTCTTTAAAGTACATGTTACAATAATATTATTTTATCGTGTTGTTTTGAAATTATTTATGGATATTTATAGAGTTATATTTGTAAAGTTGTTTATATTTTAAATAATAACAGTAAAGCAATTTAATATTCTACACAGTACACTACACTACCCTGGTAGGTTTGCTGTTCGAACTGATAATATTATTATATAATTATAATATTATTATAAAATTATTATTACTGAATTTTTTAAATTTAAATTTGAAATTTAAAAGTTTGCCTTTTTATCATTTTTATTCAATTTCCTTATATGGATAAATGAAAACTCTCAATTATATAAATATTCTTTATGCGAAGAAATGCTTCTATGATATAAAATATACCCTCACCATGTCTGTCCTAAGTCGTTAGCAAGTAATAAAAGGTCGATTACATTTCCCTTACGTAAAAGCTGTTGTACCAACTTATCCGAATACCATCGACCGTAGATTTTCATCTGAACGTGTTTAATAGAATTGTCGATAACTTGTAATATTTCTCACGAACGTATATCATTCTTAGATGGAATAATTTTCAAACGTCTGTGAGAAAAATCCATTTCTTGATGTATCTATCTGACAAATTCAGGCAGTTTCTCCACGCAGGTCATATTTCACTTATCACGAAATACTGAACTCTACCTTTACGGATTTATAGACTTCGTGATTCTGCAAGGAATGAAATCTAGTTACGTACTCTATAACTTGTTATAACGTTCTTGACAATATATTTCCTAAGAAAGTACGCGATATAACTTCTAATTAAATAAATGGAATAAATTAAAAAGAAATAAAGTTCATAATAAGAGGCAAAACCATTTCTTGTATTAATTATCTCTAAATACGATTGCGATAACAACAAGAAATAATAGAAAGCTGAAGATTATTTTATTGATAAATTATTAACGTTTGTGAAATGTGTATATTGTACGAAATACAGTGATATCTTACGCTCTTAACCGACATAAAACTTCTATTGCAAGATACGCGTTATACGATACATTTTTTCTCGAGTCTGTCATCTTCTTTGAATAGAAAATATAGATTAATATCACAAAATGTTTAAGAAAACATTCGAGCTTCGCTTCATCTGCATTTTATACCAATAAAATGTGGCATTAAGCGAAAGTTAATTTAGAAAAACAATCGTTCGATCGAATCATTTTCTCCTTCTAAAGATCGCTCTCCTGCAAACGGTTTGTGCAAACACGAAATACATAATTACAAGTGATTATTATTTATCGTGCTGGCGACGAAATCTCCGCTCGATTCAGGTATGACGTTTTGTAATCCGATTTAAGCGACGCAGGTCGAGATAAATTTAAAGCCGTAAATGGGGAAAATACGAGGGTATAGAAGGCTCCGTTATCCCTGTCGTTTCCGGGATTACATCACACGGTAACGTTTTACATCCTCCGAGAGAGTAGCGATTATAAATCCACGTCGTTTCGTTGCTGGTTTCTCACCGGCAAAAACTAGTTCTTTTATTAGATTTACTTTTCTTACTACTCGTTAAATCTACGTTTCTTTCGCGTTCGCGTGTCGTCGCAAATTGCTCGTCGAATTTGTAAAATTTTCTTAGAACGCCGCCTTCGTTTGCTTCAATTTTTTCAATTTACCGCATCTCTTTGTTTCGTTCTCCAATCGATTTTCGCACGTCGAATTATTGATCTTCAGATCTTTTGTTTCTATACGATTCAGTGAAATTACATTAAAATGTTTCATCGGCGGAAACTTACGCCTTAGATAAATACGTATCTCTTACCCAGTATCGGTTTTATGCAGCCACGCAAATTAGTCTTCGAGTAATCCCGACCAAAAGCTCCCATAAACTTAAATTAGTTTTCACTTTTTCTTAACACAATCTTCCTCGTGGGAAATTAAATGTACATTAATAATCTGAAATCTGTGACACAAAATTAACTGCAAACTCCACGGGCAACTTTATCGTCAACACATTATATTTCATTCGCAAATAGGAATTCAAGTTTACGTACATCTATCTCGGAAAATTGAATATCAAAATATCGAAATACAAAATATTAATACGAGCGATGCTTAAAAAATTCTGCTATATCTTAGAACTTTGGTAGATTTACTTCCGGTGATCTATTCGGTAATCTGAACGATAGGAAAGGAATTCAGTTAACATATTTTTGTAAAACACCTATTCAAGCTCTTTGCTTCAAACTTAATACTAAAAGTAAATTGTAATACACCGAGTATTTTTAAAGACACGTAAAATTCGAATAAATATAATCAACACTTGTGTAAGTACAATACTTGACACTCTGGAGAATGCGAAAATATAAAACGACAAAAAAGTAAATCTTATTCGATAGCACCGCTATTCGCGACAAATTCTCCGTTCTCAGAGCAACTCATGTAAAGTAACTATCTGCTTTATAAAATTCGCAGCAAGTGATTTCCACACGCACATACACATCTCAACGAGTATCGCAAAATCTCTCCATCAAATTCTGTAGGAAGACCAAATTTTCGGCGATCGAATAAAAACGATGCTTTCGCAATGCCACGATACGTCCAAGGATCAGAATAAAACCTTTATTAGAACACGTGTAAGTCGTTTTATGGGCAAAAGGTTCGCTCCAATAGATTATTTTATGTGCCTTCTCCGATGGACAAACCCCGACCGACCTTTTTGTCAAATTTCTTTATCCGAAACATGAGATCAAATACAGAGGAAAACAGGTCAACAGTCAATATTTTTGCAGCATATTTCACCGCAGGAAGCTTTGACTTGCCTCGGTATAAGGGTATCAAATAAACGGTATAGCTGCACGAGGAATCGTCTTTAGAAGGGCACGCAGATACTCCTTAAAATCGAATTGCCGCAACTTGGTCGCAATACATAGTACGGGTAAATATTTGCTTGTTACCTTTATTGCTTACGATGTCCGGTTTCAATGGGATTCAGGAACCGCGCATTCTCATTTCGTCAGAGAGAAGTGATTGGAAATTAATACCTGAAAAAGGGCGAAGGAACGTAGCAAAGTTAGCTACCTGTGACACGAAAGAAACGAATATTCGTTTAATCGACGAGCTTTACAGCTGTCTTAAATAAAGTAGGAAAAAATTTCTATCGATCGCCCCTTCCTTTTTTCGTTGTATCCATTTCCCCGTGTATCTCGTTGCATGATAACGAAGTTGAAAGACGATAATAAAATTGTAATTAAGTTTCCGCGGTTTCGTTTCGACGATATGTCTCCACTGGTGAGAGAGAAACGTATCGCAGGAAATAATGATTCGAATCGACTAGCTGTCAGACTCAAAAGGGAGAGTTACAATTGTGGTATATGAAACGCGTAGTTAGTAGTATAGTAGAGGTAACGAATTTTGTATCGATGTATTTTAGTTTCACGAGCCTGACGTAATTAGTTTTCAGTAGATGGTGAATTAATTTTCCAGTAACTGTATCGACGTATCTTAATATTAGAGTAATTTCACGGTAATGGAAACGGTTGATAGTTGCCGAAGCTTTTTCTTCGATTACGTAACAGATATCTGAAATATTTGTTTGTTTGTAAGAATGATCGTTATACTGTGAAAAATTAGGTAGCAATCTCTGTGGACGTACGATGTATGTCAATATAATGATTAAACGCAACACAGACGGTACATGATAAAACGATAATAGGCATCGAAAGGCTATTGAATTCGAATATTGGCGGTCAGTATCTTTCTTAACTAACAGGCTATAAATTTACGATGCCAGGAAGAAAACTTTAAGAAAAGAAAAGTTCTCAAGATCTTATTTGCGTATCTCTGACGTTTATCACGTTACCTAGATTAGAAATTTTATTATTCGAAACGATGTTTTATCATAGTAGAAAAGTTAGTAAATCTGGCGTCACATATAATGCAAGAGACTCGTTTGAAAGGTGAACACGAAACTAACGCGGAAAGTATATTTATATATGGCGAAGCATGGAAGGAAGAAACGCGCTCCAAATGATACGCGGTTTCCCGGATCGAAATTAAAATTACGATCTTGATGAAAAGCTTCGCAACATTAAAGAAAATCAGGTCAAACAGATATTTAATTTTTCTCCCTGATATTTCATCGAGTATATCGTTCAACATCGTATATAAAGGACGCAGAAATAGAATCTTTCCGTCTTCTCCGTACATTGCATATAACTAGATCGGATGGCCAAATATATTATTCGGCCGAGTTTATTTTCGATGCTATCCTTTTGAAAACTGAAAAGTTCAAACAATTTGCCATGGTTGACAGCATTTTCCTTTTAATTATCGATATTAACGGACTGAATCGGAAGCAATAAAATGCAAATGTTTTGCCTCCACTCGGGCAAACGTGCCTCTTTTCTATTAATTAAAAATTCCCGTTCCCTTTTGCGTTTTTCTTCTCCAAGGCGAAATAACGCTTCGTCTCGATAATAATACAGTAACCTGGAGCACCCTCGAAAGGCAAAACGAGAAAAAGCAGGTCGATGAAGCGCGCGTCGACGTTTGCCAATATGCAAACCGATAGATAGCAAGTAGGTCAGAATTGAAACGTTGATCTTCTTTCCGTCAAATTCCGAAAGATTAACTCGTTGGCTGACACGTAGGCGGAACCGTTAGAACATTTCGACGATGGAAAGGTTTAGGGTTGGTAACAATGGAGGAACGTGTCGGGATGCATTACCAGTCGAATGTCACTAGAACGTTTTTGTCGAGAAAATAAAAACACGCCGGTACGTTTCTCTCAATGGCGATGGAAAAGCTTACATGTAAAAATACCGTGACTTTTGCCGGTAGATTAACGGCACTGTACCGAAATTTCGCTATCTGGCATAGAATAGTGGAGTACCGTGCATCAGCTGGAAAACGTTGATCCTCTCATCGTGTTACATATTTCGCAGATAAATATAATACATTTGTTAAAAACTTTATAAACGAATAAAAGTTAAACCACAGCGTGTTTCGCGCAACTGGGGCAGACTGTATCTTCGAAACGGATATGAAATATACATTTGGCATTTATTAAAGCATCGCTACATTTTAAAAGTGTAATTCTAATTTCTTTCTTTTTTTAATGAAACTTTATACTTCTGATTATACGTACTAATCTGAGTGAAACTTTTCATTCTCTATAGTACACGTACATGTACCTCAAAAGTACTGAAAGCTTACTACAGTTTGAACTTTTCTCACTTATGTGTTGATGCGCATAAGAAATATTCGAACGATCTTGTCTTATTTTTATCTTCCTCTTTCCAACTCTCTCTGCAAATAGGAAAATAATTTGGATACGATATATCTTTTCTAAAATAAATAATTTAACACGTAGTTTAGATCCTCAAGCATCGTTTAATAGAGCAACTAAAATGAAAGAAAGAATTACAACAAACAAAAAGTTGTTATACAGTTGATCGTGTGTTTGCGAAAGATGCAGATTGCTTCCTGCGCTTATTTATCGTCAGAAAAATTTATACCAAGACAATCGTTGGAATTCTTTACAGCTTGCCGATCGCATCGCTTCGATCGCTTGAAAATTTGATTTTTTCGCCCGATTCTCTCCAATCGCGGGCCGTTCGTGCGTCAAAGAAGAGATATGTCTCGGTCGTTTCTGGCGAGATTGCTTATCGGTCACACTGGGTACTGCCGCACGCGTACGATTCTCGAGTCTCGTTTTTCCCCTTCAAAAGCCTTATCGACGAAACTCGAG
>NT_176808.1:1385287-1409482 GCF_000188095.3 Bombus impatiens | reverse complement strand
CGATCGACACCTCCACAACGGATAGTCTTTTAGCGGGCGCATTTTACCGGGATAAGGCGAGTAATTAGCCGTAATTAGTTGTCCCACTCTTCTAAACCCCGTCCCGTCCGTCAGCAAGCTGTAATCCGATTTTCTGCTTGACAGCGGACGTCGCGGAATAATCGAATCCCACGCCTCGAATGGAAGCCATTAATCGACAGCGGGGAAATATTCCACCTTATTCTCCTCTACTACGCACCTTCGCCCCCGTATTTTGGACGGTTTTTCTTCCATGTTCATCTTGATCGTAGCTGTCGGCGACGCCGTGTAAAAGCTCGTTTGTAAGGAAGACGTTTAAAGGCGAGAAGTAGAAACGAGTTCGAATGCAATACAACCCAAGTTGTTCCAGTATATTCAAAAATTTCACTTTATAGAATTCGATTACTATCGTTAAAAGGTGACGTTTCGTTGCTCGCATTACGCAAACGATACCTGCGACGTTCGAGAATGTATTTATATAATTGAATCGATCGGAACGTTCCGTCTTTGTCTTTATTATTCCGTTAAAGAATATGAAATTTCTATTAAATAGTATTTAGTATAATATTTGTCGTTGTTTTTGGTTATCTTCCAGCTATTTGGTAATTCTTTCACTCCCTCGAGGTATTCGAAACTTTTCAGTCAAATTTCAAGCTATTTGCAATATAAGTAGCTGATCTCATCTTAGCGTGTAACGAGTGTCGAAACTCGCTTCGTATAGTCGACCTTCTTCTTTTTTCGGGCGAGTGCGTAACGAAGTGGAGGGTAGCGATGTTGTTGCAAAAGGAAATTCATTTATGTAAATCACCAAAGACCCGGCCTGTATGTAATAAAATTTGAGCTGCGCCCAGATGCGTGCACGAAAACCTACACAATTTTTCTGCTTGCCTATATCGTTTCCTTTTCTCTCTTTCTTTTCGCTCCTTCTCTCCTCCTCTCCTTTCTTAGCCCTTTTCTTATCCTGCCCGCTTTCGACCAACCTCCGACTACGTGCTACTCCGACTGGTGTTGGGTAACCGACGCTCTAAAAAGCAAGGAAATATAGGTTTGCGTTACGCGATGAATGCCTTCGCCAAGTGCTCGCGTAAAGGACACGGCGATATTTTTCGACCAAGCTTCGCTTGCCATAATAATTGGAAAAGTTTATGCCTCTGCGTCGACGCTCGAAGCGCACGTAATTTTGATCCCAGTGTCATATCGTTTCAATTTTATAAGGTCGGTTACAAGAAATTCATTGCGCGATTAGTATTTCACGATGTTATTCAGCCAGTATCGTAGGCGCTTGAAAGAATGTTTATCATAGCTGTTGTCACAGCCTTCTCGTTGTTTAGGATCAATGACGATCCTTAATTTGTCATAAAGATCAAAATATCCGCTACGCTTTTGGGACACGAAACTTATGTAATATACGTATAATTTTAAGTAGATAATACCCGTTTTTTGTTTCCTTTGTAAATTCTAACATACGTGACACATTGTTCGTGATGTTCTACGTAAATCCATTACCTACATTTTTCAGCAACGTTGTTTGCATTTTTTGTTTATAGACAAAAAAAAACAGCGGGCCCGTTTTCGTAATTTTAGAGGACATAGAGTTGCCGAGCCATTCGTATAATTTTGTTGAACCTTTTGCATAATGCTGTTAGTTGGTCTACCATATGGTAATCGTTTCCCGTGTAAAATGTGATTCTACCATAACATCACGTAATTCCATTAAATAAAGTCTCTTTCTAAATTTTTTTCTAGATTCCGTTGCATTTTTATGCTGTACCATAAAACCGTAGTTCTTATATTCTCATATAGTCGTTATATTTCCGTAGAAAGATGGTATGCTAATCAGATTTTTCGATAAACATATTCGATAATACTTCTTTCATTTCCGTTATAATAATATATTATATTTTCGTTTTATCTCGTCGATATTCTAAATATCGAAATCGTCGCTGATTCTTTTCAGAGAAAAAATTTGTTTTCTGTTGTTAATGACGATCAATGTTCAAAGATATAAACGAGTCTCATCATTGCCTGTTAAATCTTGAGAAACATTTCGTTAACAAATTCGTAGTTCGATTTCCAACCAAAATGACCTAGTAATTTCTGCGGCAGGTTTAGATCTAAGACTTGCTGTATACAGAGTTTCGTGAAACGGTATAATCAGCTTTACGCGCCGTCTAGACGTCTAATCATTCCTTTTATAAATCGACGATGAATTGTTTGAAGATAATTGCGATAACATTCTGTATTAAAGTACGTGATGCAGCGTTTAAATAAAATGTTATAATTTCAAAACGTTCTATATCGTTGCTACGATGTTGTTACGAATTATGACGGGACTGGAACTAGTATTAATCCATTGATCAGCACCTACGTCGACTTACGACTTACGACTTACGGCTTACCTCTTCGTTTCGATTGCCAATCTCTCGAACACTTTTCGCACAAATTGAACGAACCGAAGCAAATTATGTAAGTACTACCTACATCCGCGTTAACAACGATGTCAAATTTTGTTCCGGTTCGTCCATCTCTGTAATCCGATTTCCCACTTCGATTCGTACGGGCGATACTGAAGGAGCGAGTTCAAGCATCAATTTGAACAAATTGAAAAAAGCAGAAGAGGAAGAGATTTTCATTATCCTTGGGCGTGGGATGTCGGCGCTCGTGATTCCGTGATCTCTCTTTAAAACTTCTTAACATGCTAATACTTTCAATATCTGCCGACACGCTTCCCAATTCCCTTCTCTTCTGTATGTATTACTTCCTTTCTTCTCCCCTTTCCCTCTTCCTTTCTTTCTCTTTTCCTCCCTTCTTTTCTTCTTTTTTTTTTACGTTTATTTAAAGGAAAACATTCGATTCTCGACACTCCTGAAAATTCAAGAGAAGTAGTTCCAATTTACCGACACGATCGACTTGACACTTCTAATTTCCACGCATCTTCCATCTCCACCAGATTCTGACGCGAATGCTGTTTCAGATTTTTAGGACCGCTCCGAATGGCTAGGTCGGTGATTCCTCGCCAAGTCTCGAGGTGTGCGCCAAATTGAACTTTTTTTCCTTGCTTGCTTCCAGATTACACGGATGCCTGTTTCGTTCCACGCCAGGCGCCGAATTGCCTCGCCACGGCTAGGCTACACGTTCTTCCCGACCTTTTTTCTTTACTCTGTTTCTCGATTTTCCGTCGACGCTTAACGCGGTACAATCGAAACAAACGATTACCGGACTCTCTTCTGTCGACGACACGGCAAACTCGTGACAAAAATTTCGTTTCTTCCAACGAACCGAGTCGAAATTTTTTCCTGCCAAATATTTGGTTTTAAAAAAATGTACAATCATAAGCGTAACTGTACTTGTTGTAATTCTTTCCAAAGAATTCTCTCTTGGCCGAAACAAAATAAAGAAACTAATCGTGTTACTACTATCAGCCGCCTCCAGTCTTCAGACTTGATTAGACGCTGACGTTGAAATTTGCATCTCTTGAGAGTACGGTTTCTTTAGCTACGATTAGTGGATCCTTTTTGTACACGTTGATCGATCAGCCTCACAGTTGATGTATGGAATTTCGACAAAGGTGGTGGCTTTTCATGACAACTCGGTACCGTTATATCCACATTGTCCATCCTCTGAGTTCCTCTTCGGAATTGTCTGTATGGTATATACATTGTAGCGTACAATATTCAACTTTCAACAACTAATTTCATTTGTCAGGATTTATTTATTTTCATCGCTATAGTGTCACGAACATTTTTCCCAAAGTATTCAAGTTTAGGCAAATATCGATGATTCAAGAGATAGATTTTGATCGATTGTTACGCACCGTTTAAACGTTCGTCGCTCTGTTCCAAAGACTCTTCGCCCGCTCGACGAAATCTTGTCACTTCCGTAGTACTTCCTTACGATATGCGAAAAGTCTGCGAAATAGTAAATCTCCATTTTCGTAGTATAAACTTTGACAATATTTTCGAATATTTTGTTAATTGCGTTGTCGAAGGTCTACCGCGAAATCGTATTTATACGTATGTTGGTGCACGAAAGCCGATTAACCCACATAGTGAAGCGAGCAGTAAAGCCAGTTTCAGCTTGAAAGTTGCGTTCTCGTTTGCAGTTGCTCTGCGAAAGTAAATCGTCGATGTATCGGCGTGTTCGTGTTTTCTGCATAGGAACCCTTCACGGGCTTCAAGCCGTTTGCGAATAAACACTTTAAGCGAGCACGAAATTACGGCGCGTCGTTCGTGCATCCCGCTGGCCAACAGTTTGAGAACGCTTGACTTATTGTCAGTTTTCGTGGCGAGCGACCATAATGCAATTAAACTCGTGATAATTAAGCTATACCAATGAAAGTAGGTGTTCCATCTTTGTTTGAAAACGCGGATGTACACCGATATTGTCGTTATTGTTGCTATCGTTGCTACTCGATGTACGCTTGACGATCATATTACGTCGTTGAGTTTTTTATCTTTTGTGTCTTGAAACTTATAACATACGCTTCACGTACCTATTTACAGCGAACAAAAAAAATGGAAAATCAACTGTACGGAAAAGACATCATGGTTTTACAATAAGGAAGTTACAATTGATAGGTACAATGGATAAATGTACGTAATATGTATGCGAGAATGTAATAGATGAATATTATCAACGTGGTAAAAACGTATGTCTGGTATAATAATTATCGATTGGACTGATTAAATAATCGTGATACAAACGATGAATTTAATTTTTCATATATTTTTCCAACAATATAATAGGGATCTAAGTAATTTGTTATGTAGGTACATGATTACAATTGATATTGCGATTTTAGATTTTCTACTGGATAATCTATAAAGCATAATTACAATGACAAAGGAACCTGTACCTTGTGTAAATTTTAGGACATCATATCGGAATTAATAGTAATGCCTATTTGATTATTCGAGTATTACAATAATCAGATCGAAATTATCTATTAATTATCTATTGCATCGAATAGTGCAGCTTTTTGGAAGAATCTTAATATCGCTATTTCTACACAGCCATTTTGTATATCGTACAGAAAGTAAGTTAAACATTATTTTTTCTAATTGGAAAATAGAATATGAAATATCTCTTGTTCCTCTCCTTCTCATTCTTCTTCTTTCAAAGTACAGAAACTGTATATCGTTACGTAAAAGAAAAGAACAAATAAAATACATTAATTTTTCTGAAAGGGGAAGAACGAAGCGAACGCATCGCTTTCTTTAAAAAGAAAAGTAGGACGAGAAAGTAGATATATTTTATTGGAAAAGGAAAAAAGCTATTCTTCTATATGTGTATGTATTGCCTTCTACGTTATATTTTAAAAGTAATGGAATACGTAAAAAGTGTATCTAAAAAACGAGTAAAAAGCAATTTCCTGAAATCCTATATAACAGACGGAATGTCAAAATGTAAACAAGTTAGAGTACATAAGTAGGACAAACAAGCAGCTACTAGTAGTCAGCGTACAGTCAGCAGTCAACAGTTAAACATCGCTGGGCCGGATGTGCTCAAAAGGGAGGATACTATCTCCCTCTCTAAATATTGTTTGGGGAAATTGCCTGCAGTCAAATATCATTTAACGGGCCTGAATATTTTATTCAATTTCCGCAAGGCACAGAACACGCGGCATCGCGAATTGGCATATCTTTAATTTAAATCTATTATGTATCATCTTTGACTTAAATGTAGTATATCTCTGGTAAGAACGAAAGTAATTTATATCGGTACAGATGTAATTGCCGATTTCATTAAACGAACCTCATAGAAATGTAATTTATTCCTACGTTTATTACAAAATTATTGATTCACTCCACTGAATTGTTTACATTGCGCACATGTTCCAGAATAATCGTTCAACTTTTATTTTATCGATGGTCAGCCATGTCACGCAAATTTAAATAACGTTTACTTTGTTCGATTTAACAAATATAATCCAATTTTGAGTCTTTTATAATAACATTAATGATGCAATTTAATACATTGTAATATTATTATTAGCAGCCGGTAGTAATATCGGATTATTTGTCGCGGTAAATGTTATTTTATAATTCAATTTATAACTTTCTGGGATTAAAAATGGACGTGTTTCTTTTGTCAAACAATCGTGGATTCTTTAACAAACGGAAACTTGTGCTTCAAAATTTAAGTACCGAATATATACTCGTAAAATTCAAAGTCACGTTCCTTACAAATAATTGTTTGCATTATTTTTCAGGCTGTGTCAGATACTACGACGTATCATGGTGTCAAGCGATCAAGTCGATTGTCGGACATTCATTCACAGGTAAATATTTCGATTTTAATATGTACGCGTATACGCTTTGATCATAGATAATCGCGCATATATTATTATTTCGTTCGGTTATTTGACAGCGATAAGGCACGAAAAAGGAAGATCGGATTTAACGATGTATTATATGCTTATTAATCGTCTCTGCGAGAAATAACGCGTGTATAATCAAACGAATATCCTTTTAAAACACTTCAAGCGATACGCTTTTGTCACAAGCAGATCGAGACATTATTTGCATTTTTTCTTCCTTGGAAAAGAGAGATTCTCTTTGACGACTAAATTTCAACTCGTTTACAGACTTTACCCCTTGCTTGCCCTTGTCATTATCGGCTAAAAAGGGAAAGAAAAGAGTCTGCTTTCCATTCACGAAACTGAAAACACGTAAATCTCCTAGCAAACATCAACAGATCGTGTATCGCAGCTTTTCTTTCAAACAGCGGCTCGCTCGAAAGATATCTTTCCTCGTAGATTGCGGGCAAGGTCCTTTCGAGCAGGTGAAAAAAGGCCAGCTGTCTAATCGAATCGTCTTGGTGAAACGAGAATCTACGTTTAATCAGCGCCTTTTAGATGGCCTATAGATAAGGCTCGTAATTAGTTACAGACGTTACTTTGAAGCGATGCCGATTCACCGGGCGATGCGCCCCGTTCAACTTCGGCCAGGCTTTAACCCGGTGCTGGCGTTTGCACGTAATCCGATTTTCCGGTTGGTGTGCGGGCTGTCTCTCGCGAAAAGCGTGCCCGACCGACCCAAAGACTGCGGTGTGCCTTGTCATCGTTTAAAAAATGTAACACGTTCCGAGATATCTCTTCCGACCCCCATCCATCCTCTATCTTCTCTTTCACATCTCTTTCTACTCGAAATTCGTCAAAGTACGATCTAACAGTTGCGAAATTGCGCGTGCACGGATACTGTACGGTCAATGAAGAAAGTATTTGCAAGCCCTTTAAAATGGGATAACTATTTTGAAACTCGACCAGACGACTCGAGTCTTTCGCAAGATGATAGGAGGATTAGTCTACTAGATGACGCGTAAAGTAAATTCTAAAAAAATGGCAGTTGATCCGAATCGTAAAGATAATAGTAAAGACCATTCGTTATAACTTTTTCGTCTGAGTCTATAATGAAAATTTATACAGTACGTTCTGTACATTTATATCAGTGCCGGAAACTTTATCGAAACCGGTCGATGCAGAAGAAAGCAACTGACAGCGGTAAATGTTGAAATTTTTGGGTTTTTGGAGTTATAGGCCAAAACTCGTGAGAAATTGTAATGTTCGGCATTCTTAAACGCTCGCAGATCAAATCAACCGGTTATCTTATTTTTCAAAGTTCTCAAAAAGAAAAAGGGAAATCGTGTCGTTTGGTCCAATTTCAGAAAAACGTACGAATACTTTTTTACGCTGACTGTATGTGAATGTCACAGTGAGGATGTAAGTACATAGGGTTTAACAGTTAAATTTTGTAGTTGCATTTCGTAGAATGTAGATAACGAAACGAAAGATATTATACGAACATAGGAGGCGATTTAAAGATTTAAAAAAAAAATGTTATATATAATAAAAATGCGGAATACAAAGGCAACGATACATTTGCACAATGCGCACATGGAAAATCAATGATCACAATTATTCAAAGATTGTTTTACTCTTTGCAATTTACTGCCTTTTCCATTTGCTAATATTACTATTCCTGAATACTTTTGTAAAAAAAAAAAAAAAATAAAAAAGTAAAAAAACGAGCTAATTACACTGTTACCGCAACGTATATTAGAACCTCGCAGTAGGGACAAAAGGGAGGTTTAGATTCGTTCTTCTTGTGAAAGGTTTACGGATAGGAGCGGTTTGATTGCCATGATGAATACTGTGCCACGAATTATGGTTACGTTTCTGATAGTTTTTACATTTTAATGTTTCGTTACGTGCTTGTTAGGGCCGACATAGAATAACGAGGGGCGTTTTTAGGTCCGGATATATTCAGAACAGCTGCCGTTGTTGGCCACTTTATTCGTTTTGCACAAAAGGACCCGTGAGTGGTTGTACCCGGTGTTCGAAAAATTCTGTTACCGTCAAATATGGTTTCTGCGAGTATTTTGTTATCGAGAGGCCATTATATTTTATTCAACTTTTTCACTCATCTCTCGCATTTATGTTTCTTCTTGATTTTTTATAGCACTATCACTGGCTTACGTTTATTTTGTGAGTATCAACTTTTCGCATATGAAATTATTGGAATATCGAATCGAAGTATATATTTCATTCTCGTTTAAATTTTTGTTGTACCTTATGTACGTAAGTATTCGCTTGATTATAAAGCGTATCATAAAAATGATTATTATCATTGCGAAATTTACACGGTAAGGACAATAACACGTTTTATAAAATGATATATTCATATTTCATCGCACTGTGCCATCGAAAGAAACACAATGTAAAGAGTTATTTTCTTTAGAAATTTCTAATTGAAATGTTCCTCTGTTTCAAATATTTATCCATTTTATATTTATGTTCCATTACATTTCATCTTTTTACCTTTACCGCGTGCTGAATAATTATGAAAGTTCGTAATAACGTAAAACCACGTCCTGCACGCGCTTTTTCGGTGTTAAAAACATACCGCTGTGATTTAATTCTGTTCCATTTCATTTAACATTAATGTAGAGCATTCTGTGCGATACTTCTCTTTCTTTTACGATCATAACGTACACGACAAATTTTATTAAAATACAACACGATTATTTAATAAAAGAAAAGATACATCACGAATTTCAATTCATTTTTACCGCATTAATGTCTTTTCTTAATAAATATGATCAGGAATTGTTCTCCATGTTGAGATATTTATCATGCGATGATATTACGTTTTATTTTAAAATGCAACGAAACAAAGAATTTTCAAATTCTGAATCTATTTTACTATCTATATTACTAATCTATATTACGCGCCTTTTAAAATTTTATACAATATAACGAAAAGTCGCTGCGGTTAAGTTTTTTGGTTCGTAATACGTTACAGTAAAAATTATTGTAAAAAGATATTTTGCTATCCAATATATAAATAGCCATAAACAATTACAGATATCAGTGAGTGTAATAATACAATATATAAGAACAGTTTTATACTATCGTTCAATTTTAGATCTCTCATCCTTGTTACTCGATTCATTTTATTCTTGTCATAGTATTTGTCGAATAAAGGGAACTGCTTGCGTTTTTCCTTTTCTTCGCTTCCTTCGTTCTTCTTTTTTTCCTTTTTTTTTTTTTCTTTAATTGTACAATCACTTTAACGTTTGCAACATTGACATCGACCATTTCCTTGATACGTTGTGCATTATAAAGTTCCGTTAACACGAGTAAACAACGTAAAGGGTATTGTTAAAAAATTTCACACTTTTCATTCTGGTATCTGCGGCTTGTCAAAGCACGGTCGTCTCATATGAGCGGAATTGCGTTTCACAAAAGCATGAAAACGGAGACGCGGGCGAGATACAGAGAGAAACAGAGAGAGTGAAAGAGAGAGAGGCGTTGCAGCAGAATTCGCCATCGAATCACTTGCAGATTCTATCCCAAATTTCCCTCGGTTTCGATGAAACCGAGCGTTTGTCAATCCTTTTAAATAAAACTATGCTTCGCTTGTTTCCCGTTTTCTAAAGTAATCAAACATTTCCAGTGTTTAACGTTCCAATTTTTCCTGAATTAACGAAGCCCCGGTAAAATTCACACGAATATCTATGAAACCTGTCGTGTATAAGGGAGAAAATTAAAAACATATATTTTATAAGCAATTGTATATTTAGTTCCGAATGAAAATTGCACTTCAGGAAAATTCATTAACTGTTTATACGAATTTTTAGAAATTTATCCATCGGTCGTGTTATTTGCATTATGCAGCGATTTGTCACGTGTATTGTGCAAAGCGAGTCTGTGTACCTATTTCGTTTACAGCATCGTAACAGCAAAAGTGAGTTTCATATTTTTTGAACTTGCCTGTTACGAACCCGTGCTATTTGAACTTTACATTCTGGAACCTGCAACTTCTGAACTCTACAATTTTCAAACTTGCTACTCCGGAACTTTGAAATTTACTGGATTTAATGCACTTTACAAAACACGATGGTTCGCAAAATGACGCGTAAAAACTTGCAAATATTCAAACAAAATATTCGACCTGTCCATTATGTATTTGTTAATTCGAGAGGCAGACTTTCTCACCACTTTCTAAAACTTGTTCAGAGTAAATGAAATATCATACAATTAATTTAATTACACAGCGAAATTGTATGAACTTCATAACGATATTCTGTTGAATCGTTTGTGCCGGTGGAGTGTCATTTATCGTTTTATATTGGTGATCGTCTCCAAATACCAAAAACAATCGTCGATTTTACTGTACATGATATTTTGCTGAAAATACATCGCTTACATGTGTCGGTATTTGTACGATTCGACGTCACGAGTAATTAAATTCCCTTTGCAAATAATATAATTTGACAGATTACACATACAAGTAAAACTTATGTTTTCAAACATAAATAAATATATTTGATAACACAGATCCGTGTAAACAAGTGGTTGCACGAGTTAATACCAATATGCTCTGAGTAATACGTAACATTTGTAACAATCGTATTGCAACGATTGTAACGATTACACGGAACGTATAAATTACGTAGAATTGCCGCTGTAATAATTGTGCGGATCTGCGTGTGCGTTGTTTTGAATATAAATTCCAAGGACAGTGGTAATAAAAAATAATTCGTTTAATATCCTACACAGAAAGGGGAATTACACGTTAGAAATTTACGTAATGTCTTTTCGTCAGAATTTTTGCCTCTTTCCTCAGTCGATGCTCTTCATCTTCTTGCATTCGGAGAACACGTATTGAAAGACGCCTATTCGAATAAACATTTTTGTTACCGATCTCGAAATTGTTTCTAAATAAGTATCTGTCTATCGTCGTTGTACATCATCGCTCAGAACTTTCCTTTATTGCGCACGGCATCAAAGTCCGAGCAAGAGTGGTGCAGTTCACTACGTTGCAACGCAGTCAGTCTCAAGAGAGTACGGCAAGGTTCAAACTTGTTTTCGCGTCATGTACTCTTGAGGATCGTGCGAGTTTAATGTTTTTAGCGTTACGTTGCTTTCAGTAATCTTCGCATCACGTCGTAATTTAATCTTCCGTTACTAACAAATAAGAAGAACGTGTATACCGTGGAACTTTTATCGACGCTACCGAAAAATATTATACATACTATACGATCTTACTATTGATTATATGTCGATAACGTCAATCTTTAAAATTTCCCATACAGTTGGTTGCAGTTTAAATAAAAAGCAAAATAATTTTGACTACAAATTTCTATAATAGACCTTATATCTGGACGTCTCGTGATGTATGTACCAATACTTGATTTCACGATGCTGTAAAACCATGCGCTACCAACGCGATCATTTATTATTAACACGAAAGTACAACAAAGGGGCATATCGATTGAAGGGCTCGAAATATGTCGTAAATTTTCAGCGTAATGGTTGTGCGCGAAAACGACGCGTGCAAATAAACGCGTATTACTCTGGTAATGGAAACGCCGCGCCGGATCGATGAAACTGCGACGAATCGGTGTTCTCGGCTGAAAAATATAAGCTATAATATTGCCGAATCTCGTGACAGCTGTCAAACTGTGACGTCTACAAAGCGAGATACGACACGATTGCATTTTCACGAAACGTTTCGCGGATAGGAAACACGGAAGTGTCGAGAGCAGAGAGAAAACAGTCAGTTTCTTATTCGAGTCCTGCGTTCCGTCAAACAACTTGCATCTAACAAAAATATTTATCGCGTTGTTCTGTAAATAAGAATTGACACGTTAAACCAATAAATATTTCCCTTGTACACTTCCAAATTACCGGCTGATTTAAAATAGACAGTGAAATTGACTTATTTATTTCGTTTTGCGATTAACGAATACAGCAGTGTGCGATCCTCGTGAAGCTGGGTGAAAAATGTTCGATTAATGTGTATACATATATTGAGAATGCTGACAGGTGTGAGACGAGATAAAAAATGATATACCTACATATTCCGAATGAGAGATTCGCCTCGAAATTTGAAATTTTGATACTACGTGACTATATTTCATTTTATCAATGGTTTAGAACTTTCCATTTTTCTGTTTCAAAAGCTTTTCAAGAATATTTTCTGCATAAATATTCCCCGTTAATATTAATCTTTGTTACGATTTCGTTATAAAATAATTATTGTAACGAGAAACCGTGTCACAGTACATACATATTTATTTAGCTAAAAATATCTTTTAGTGGTTTTGTTTGGAATTAATTATATGGGGTTTTATATCATGACAGATGCATATACATACAAAATCGTAAATAAAAGATCCGTGCTTTCGTTTCAAATATACGTGTTTCATCGAAGAGTTTGCACAGAATGCGTATAAAATGTAAGAAAAACGACAGATCGCACGATCTACGTTCTTCGCGATTCTATTTTTAGCGGCAGCCCTTCAAGAATATCTCGAAGGAAATCATCAAAAGTTATGCACAATCTTAGATCAGTTTTTAGGGTCAGATGCGTTTTAAACTTTGGTTGCTGAACTTGCTAAACTCATCTAATACGAAACTTGGTAAACGTCCGAATCTTCCAACTCAAAAGCCTAGATTTCTTCTATTCGTAATTCTGTACACTACGGATTTCGACAAACTTATTCTCAATTTTGCTAAAACTTTGATCGCTATGAGGCGAACTGAAAACTCGCGAATATTCGAATAACTATAAAAATGAAGGAAAACTCACTCACTCGTGTCAAATAAGAAGCAAACATATTATACAACCAGAACTATTTTATATTATCATTCGCAAATATTCGAATAACGTACAAGATACGACGAATACAATATTTCTATTTCTCGAATACGTGTAATGACTACACTTATGCAGTTAAGAGGAGAAATACGAAAAAAAAGAAACTGTATTTCTATAAAGAAAAATCTTTATTTCGGTTTAGAATCGCTCAACGACAGAGAATCGGTTAAATTCTATCCAAATCGCCAAACCGTTCTCTAAAACGAAAAAAGAAACTTCCAGTTATAAATCGCCTTTTCAGTTATATCCGCTGTTTTTACCGACAGAGAGCAAATTGAAAAGAGACCGAGACTCCGGTTATTCCACTCAGACGTTTTCTTTTTTTTTTCTTCTTCTTCTTTTTTTTTGAGTTTGACAAGCCAGCTGCTTAAATTCGGTTTAAGCCGCGGATAAGCATCGCACCATCCCCGGGAAACTTCGTTTTAATTATACACTATTTTAATACAGTCTGCCTTTATCGGCGATGCGAACTTTCCTGTCGACCGGACGAGTTTTTATCAAAGCTTCTTCTATCTTGCGAGGCTCTTAAATTCAGCGACTCGCCGTTGACGCTCGCCCGACTTTTTCCCCTTTTCGCGAAAACTTCCGCTTTCTTTTGCCCCCCTCGCCTTTATTTTTCAGCGCAATCGTCCCTGTCGCGGAGGATTAACGCTGTTAACCGAACGTTCAAAACTTTAACTCGTATACGTAAAATTCCAGCCAGTCGGCGAATTTGTTCCAAGCGAGATCTCGGCGAAACGATGTAACCGTTGCAAACGCTTTGATACATTTCTTACGAGCGGAACTGTCGTCACGTAACGTCGCTTTCCCATCCTTTTTCGCGCTCGTCGATCTTCCAAATTGCCTCCGGCAAGTTATTTATCGCGAGATTTCGCTAAACACCATCGATCTTCGACTCGCGTACAACTCGATTGACCGCGAACGCCAGCTCTTGAAAAGCTCAGACGCTTTCAGAACGATTAAAAGCCGATATTGAATTCAGTCCGTTGCTCTACTCGAGTTCGGGCGAAACTTACACGACGGTTAATTTTCAATCGATCGTACCGCGGAACGGAATAAAACCGTCCGATTGTAGAGAGGGCACTGGCTTGGATGGCGCGGATCTGCCCGTGAAACGTTAAGCTATCCTTTCTCGCGACGACTTTGATACCTTTTCGCTACTTGTACGCCGCTAAACCAAACGGCGCGTCGATGAATCGACGAAGGAATAAAGCACGTTTCAATCTCGGTGAAATTCGTCAAACGCTTTGTCGAAGGTGCAACGGGGATGGATCTTCACGCGCCACTACAACTCTGCTAACCGGAATTTCGCCTGGAAACGAGAATCGCAAGTTAAGGAAACCGATGGAAATTCGAAAAATTCTCTTGTTCCCGTTCCTTCCAAGGAGGAGCAACTTACAACAACGTCGTGGTTTCGTAGCGTTCCTCTTTGAATAGAACGCGAATTTTCTATAATTTCACTGTATGCGATTTCATTTTCATCAAACCGCAAATTTATGTTTATAAACGATTTCCTTACTCGCAGGCGAGCCTGTAGAAAGTTTCCGTTACTCGAACAATATTTCTTCTGTTTGATTGGAATTATTTTATTAAAACCATATTTCGTGGAAGTTGTATCGATATACGGCGCTGTGAATAATTATCGATTCAAACACATTTTCCGCATTATTTCCTCGATATTTCCAAGAAACCACTGATCATGCCTGAACATGTTAAATAAAATTGTTTTTGTAAAGGATAAATTGAACGCTATAGAATATCAGGAGATGGTACATGGCGAATTATTGCCTTTCGCAATTGAAATAAAAGACCATTTTTCTCCCTTCATACAGCTGCCACTACAAGATGTGCTTTTAAGATTTCGGAATAGGATTATTACCATGGCTAGTATTGAGTCCTGAACCATTGACCCGAACTCGATCGAGAACCTATAGGAAATTTTTAGCAAGAAAAGTTTATGGTCAGGAGAAGTCACCTATAGAAAATATCGGTGAACTTAAAAGGGGAATAAGATACGCGAATATTCTTTATTCGTCAAAACGAAACTGTGAATAAGTTGGTGGATAGTGCACCTAACAGTTTAATGGAAGTAATCGAAAATAAAGAAAAACCCACTAAATATCGAACGAAAACGTAACGAAATTAACATCGTGTTTATGTCTTTCCACAGGCATATTTTCCATACCTCGAAAGAAGACAATTTTTCTTTGTTATACACCTTCGGTGTTGTTTTATACTATAATGTGAAATTGTACAAACGATTTTGACAATTTTTCTTTCAATATTACGGAACATATCTACATGCTATGTGTACCGTTATAGTTTACGTGTCTCTTGGTCTTCAGGCGATTACGTTAACTGCTAAGTAACCTAACTGCTATCCGTTTAGCGCGAAACGAGCACCGATATGAAATTTCCAAAATAAAAGAGACGCCCTTTTAAATGCACGTAGACTAATTGGTACGTGGTACTAACATCGATTCGAATAAATGGCCACAATCACGGATCGAGTGCTTATCTCTTCGTGCACGTTGAAAAATACAGCAGCGTGCAATATAGCGGTAGTGACTTATCAAATCGTAACGGAATATCATATATGCCGCTGTAGCGTTTCTCGCGTAGAACGGCAACGGGAATACGAAAGAAGCGAGCCAACGGAAAAGAGTGAAAAATACGTTTTCCACAGTCGAACAAGTTGCGAGTATTCTTTATCGAGATCTCTTAGAGATACGGAAAGTATACTATTTTTATTATCGCCGATAGATATCTTTTAGCAATGTTGCGAGCATAATTTATCCCTGATCCCTTTCAGTTACTGATACAAGCCCGAGGACTTGTATCAAGATATAGTGTCCCGTTTATGGCCGTATCTAGCTACTTTTTTGTCACAGACAGGAAGATGCGACCCTCTTTTTTTTTCCACCGCCTTCGAATCAGGAAAGTAATCCTTCTTAAGCTGATTGAAACGTTTCCTGCCGACGGAAAGAAACAGCCGCTAGCAAAGGAAACGTAACATGTTTTCGGTACGAAAGGTGCATTTAATTGGATTCTGTGGAAAATTTCTGTTGATTTTATTCGAATAAAAGTATAAATAATTAGACGATGAAATAAATATAAAATTTTATTAATTATTTCGCTTTAGACGTCGATGACATCCAAAAGATTTAAAGAACAGTAGTAGCGATTGAATAGGTATCGATATGACCAAGTTCATTTTTTAACAAAATACCGCTAAAATCTTCGATCCTGTTCAACTGTACGTAGATATGGAGTTACGAATTTACGAGGCAGCAGCATGGCCGATATTTTATGTAGAACATTTACAAAAAGCATAAAAGAAGAGAAAAAGTAACTCTCGGCTCTCGTAGCAAAGAGGGAAAGAGCGTTCATGCGTTTTGGTTGACGTCACGAAGCAACGTATGTATATTCCGTGTTCGTCGACAGAGCGTTTCTTTCTTCTTGTTTTCTCGCTTTCCACGAGACGCTCTACGAAATGCAATCCTGCCGTCACATATTCTGTCACACTTTGACAAACAGCTGGTAAGAAGCGAATCGCGATGTACAGGATGTTTCACAGAACGTTGTAATTTCGTTACGACGAATTATCTTCATCGGCAATGTGAAAGAAAGGTTCGTCGCTTTGCACTTTTGTTAAAGACTGTTTGTAAAAGAAAAAAGGAATATCAAACGAATAATCAGGGTGTACTTTGGCTAATTTAATATTACGAAGTATACATATCTGTGCGCGTTGATACAAATTATTATTTATCTTATTTATTTATGATGTCTGTGATTATCAGCACTCGCAATTAATGTACTTTTATGGGATAAAAATGGCGCAGATCGATAGAGTTATATTTTCATACATATGTAATTTTTCGAAAAAAAGTTTCAAATGCCCTCGTTGATACGTTTTGTATACCACTTGGAAGCGAAGACGACCTGCCAAATTCTTGCTCCTCGTAGCCAGAACTTCTCGAAATATTGAACAGCCTCTCGTTGGCTGTTGAAACGATATTTCGCCCCGCGAAGCTACGGTGCTTCGTCGTTTGTTTTATCACCGTACTCCCCCTGGTCCTTGGGAGTGACGAGTTGTCGATAACCTCTTCCTTCTCGTTTTCCTTTCGCCCACTCCTCGCCTCTCGCTCTGTTTCCTTTCAAACTTGCCGCCCTTTTTACCAAAGAATTTATCACCCCGTTTATTCGTCATTCCCTTCCTCGTTCTGGTGAGAATTTCACTCCTTCGTATATAATAAGATCATAAACGAAGCATGTATAGCGATAATAGGCCGAAAATTTACCTTTACGCGCGTTCTTATCTTTACAAACTCGTACCTACTTTCGGTATGACGGAAATAATGTCCTTAATTTGTTTGAAAATTTGCATTAGTTAATGTGTCGAAACACATTGACTTGTGATTTTTTGTCAATCGAATATTTCTATTCCGCCGTACTAAGAAGATGTACTAATTTCTCTCGGTAAAATTCTTTTACGAATGAATTCAATTCACTGATAAACTTAAAGCATTCTATAAGCTAGAGAGAAAAGCACGAGATAGATAGTTTCTTTCCTTTTTTTTTTTTAATTTAATCGTATATTTTTTTAACGCATTATATTTAATAAAAACAAAGATTAAATATAGCGCATGTTTGGTGGAAATATCCAAGCGATTAACGCTTAAATTCGTAACACTATTCGCACAGCGCTATTTTCCCGATTCGTTAACTCGTTTCGCTGAAGCGAAGCGAAAATATATTTCTGCGCGTGACGTTACCAGCGTGGACCGAGAAATGAACACTCGGAATATGAGAAACGAGTATCGCGGTGAAGAGATTAAACAAAATTGCAAATTGTGAAATAACAGTCTGCGGTTTCTATTTCTGACCCCATGCCCCACTTTCTTCAGACGTATATTTAATAAACTAGTTTTTATATCCGGAATCGATTCGAGAAAATAACGTTACGACGATCTACTTCCTGCCAAACACTGTAGTCGAATTCTACGCAAACATATTAACATATTAACTCGGAGCGAGCGCATAAAAGACTTTAAGAGACTGTTGGAAAAATGATTTAAAGCGAAAAATAAAATAGCGCCCTGTCGGAAATCCGTGAAAACGATGCCACGATTATTCGATAGTCGTAATTACAATCGCACGATTGATAACTCCATTACGCTACCATGCCACGTTCACTTATAAATCTAGTTTGCAGGTTAATTGCATAATAAATAGAGTTTGCAACAATGCTGCCTGTCGATACTATGTCATGGCATTCGCCTCGGTAATTACGGCTTCTATCAATAGAATACATCGAGCAAACGATATAACCGGACGAGTAGAAAAATCCTTCCGCGCTAAGCGTTGCTTTACGTTGAATTACAAAGGACAGAGGAAATCGTTGATGCAGAGGGAAAAAACCGGTCCGAAAGACGAACCGGAAACGAGGCGGTTTCAACTTGTCGGTGAATTAATCGTCGAAAGTTGGTGACGTACGAGCCGATAAGCGGGAAAATTGTGGAAGAGCATCGCTTTCGTGGGTGGAAGAGGGAAATGCGACTTCGTGCGTGACAGCGACCTGTCATAACGAGATACAAGGAGAGATAATTTCTTACGAGGGTCCAGTTCCGACCAGCGAAGGAGGGGTACATCGAAACAATGAGAAAAGGTGAGAGGGGCGAAAATGCGAAGTCACGTGATGGAAAGAAATATTCGGCGTGGCTTGGAGGTTCGAATCGTCGAGGTTGCAAAAATCGTCCCTTTCTTTTTTCTCTAGCTTGCTAATTACTTTGTTTTGGTAGCATCGTCTCGTTAGCCTGTTTAATAAATTCCTCGTGCCGGTGCTATTTGTCTGCAAATATTCGTGCATAGAAAGTACGAAGCGATGGCGTTCCCGTGGTGCAATATTTTTAAATAATAAGTGGAAAAATTTAATTTCACGAAATATTATACTTTGCGTAACATTTTTCGTCATGTTACGATACGAGATGTTCGCACAATTTTTGTTAGCTTCCTATTTCGTTACTCTGATTTTCTCACAGAGAACGAATCGCATACATTTTTCATTTACAACGAAAAATGAATAATAAATATTGAATAATCGATAATTTGAGAATGAAAGAATTAAGGAACAAGTGGTATCGGCTTACATCATTAGGATACATGTTATATCGCTAACGCACGTATTGTAATATTAAATGATAATAAATCGAGATAAATAAAACACCATAACGCGTATGCATATAGCATATCTCCTATATAGTCCCTACATACATTTTCTATATTATTGCGTATTACATCGGCATAAATATAGACATTTGACTTAGAATACATCCGTCCCCCGTCGCTTGTTACAACTTTTCACAGAAACTTTTTCCGTGCTTTGTAACGACAAGCATGTGCTTACTCGTTGTGATCCGGTATCGCGATCAGGCACACCTTCTCCCTTGTTAAAATTTTCTTCCACGTATCTGGTTACTGGTGCTTGTCCGACCTTGTTGACTAACGTTTTCCCGTGTTTGAGCTAAATCTTGAGTCAACGATACCAACACAAATATTATATAACGATCATTACTTCCGCATACATCCAACAGTTAGGAAAAAAGAAACGCGTATTCAAACATTCCATTCGGCAAATCTCATCCGTGGACAAACATGATTCCGCTAAAACAACGTGCAATCGCTAGCGACAGGAGAATCCGAATAATATTCTAAACGCGTGACGCGCGTTGGAAATATAATTCACGGAATTGAACGGAATTTGCGGCCTCGGAGGGACAGATATGCAGGGCGGTTCGCTTCTAGCTTGAATTATATCAAGTATCAGGCTGAATTAATTGACGTGTACCCAACCTAGCCGCCAAAGTGATTCAACTTCCACGAAAGCGAAATTTAATTTCGTCCCGAGTCACGACTCGGAAATATTTATGTACGATCGAAGCAGCTGCAATGGATTTCCTCGGTTTATTGTCTAGCGTTTCCTCAGGATAGAAGCGTGGGGTGCGATGTGTGTCGTCGCATATTTCGCTTGGCGTGAGCTACCGATACTTTCGTATCGACCGTTTTTCGGTGCTTCCTTCGCCGAAATGTCACACGTCCAACCTTCTCGTAAGCATGAACGGTTTTTCGTCGACCAGTTTCGCAGTTCTCCTGATCCGTGCAAAGATATTTCAGACGTTTCATATATCGTAAAACCTGCGAGGGCAAATCTGATACATTTGCATTTAAATCATTCGTTTAATTCTTGCGTCAAGGTAAATAAATTTTATATAGAAATATGTCGAGGAGGGGAGCATTAAAATTCTAAATGTTGATATATAATAAATTAGGAAATGCGGAATTGTACGTCTCTTACTTATTTTTCCTAATTTTTCCGTAACAACCTACTGCCCCTGAATCGCAATAACGCGAAGATTGAGAAATATTCACGCTTTGATACGACATCGACGTTTTCCCTTTTCTTCTGCGCTTGAAGCATTGGCATAAAATTTTATTAGAAATAAAGGAACGAACTTGCACGACATTCGTTGAACTTTGCATTTGCGAAGATGTATAAAAATAAATTTCATTCGATTCTGTTAGTATCATACTACACGATACTCATGTACAAATTGCATCCAAGTTTGTACAACTTCTTATGCAAGCCCGATGCCAAATATACTTGCGTACAAATTTTTGAAAATGACGTAACAAGGGCAATGTCGGACATACGGCGTCGCACGTGCGACAGTTAGAGGGGTAGGCAGCTTTAACAAAAAATACCGGCCGGTCGCGTCTCAACCGAATAAATTCGTCAAGGTCAAATTACATTAGGTCAGACTGGAGGATTCGTAGCATGAACGTAGGGTACCGCATTCGCGGCAAATGCAATTACACCCCCTTTGATCGCGATTATAAAATGGCAAATCCGGGACGAAAAAAGAGGGAAATCCGAGGGCCAGATTGGTGGAGTAACGGGCGGCGATTCAGCGAAGCCAGGCGAAATGTATCGCTTTTAGCGGCACAAAACGGATTCGTGACGTTGTTTTTCATTCTCATCGGAAAAGAAGCAACGTGCCATTTCCCTCGAATCCATATCCGGACGCTTGGCTCGACTATCGGCCAAATGTCGATAGACTGTTGCCTGACAGTCGGAATACAAACGGGGCGACGATATTGCCATAAAAATACCGGTACTCGTGTACAAAGCCTCTCCTTACTTTTTCTTCTATTTTCCCCTTTTATCATTCTCTCGCGCACATACACGAAAACACGTGCCGTTTCGCTTTCCTACGCTGGTTCCTTCTTCCCTGTGTTTCATCGTGAATAATTGCCGAGGTTCGAGATTTCCAAAAATTTTTCGACTTGTGTTTGACAGATCGAATCCTCGTGGAATAACGGATGCATCGAAAGCGCAACAGAGAGACCGTGTTTTAACCGGTAATTAAAAACGACACTTTGATTTCCTTTTTTCCCGCCAATCGAAACGCGTAGTTTGGTTAGAAAGTTTATGCGAGATTGCAAAAGTTTCAACAGCTTTGCTTTCCTCGACACCGGCAAATAAGTTGCAAATTAGGTTAGTTAAACTCCGGTCCAAGTGCGTGGCTTTTTTTTGTAAAAGCTCCGAAAAATAGTTGCCCCCTTGAATGTAACGTCTTTTCATTTAGTAGGACATTTAGATGTCGATGTTTGTCGTTTTGCTATCACTGGCCGATGCAAGTTCGAGCTTCCACGTTCATCTTCGCGTCAAAAGCTTTTAGTAAGAAACGTCATGCTATAATTAATACATCGTCGGTAGATATATTTCGCGTTATTATTATTTATTCGTGTTTTAAGAATGCGAATAACGTACAAGATGCCTGCTTATAATTTCTGCCCCGTTTGCAATAGCAAACGTAGATTGCAATAGCAGCATACACGTCACGTGTCACCTTAATCTTACATGATTATACATTGAACGTAATATGTACATATGACGAGATCTCGGCTAGCGATATAAAGATGTTAGAGCAATTCTTACATCTTTAAAAAACTTAACTGTTAACAGTGGACAATGCCCTTTTCTTGTCTCGTTTCTTTGTCTAAGCGATGCAAATTAATTTCATTAATTGCTTAAAATTGCTTCGCAGGCAACTGGAAATTCAAGAAAACTCGAAAGATCTAATAATTAACGCGAGTAACTAACACGATTCGTCGTTTATCGAACGGTATCAAAGCGTGGCTAAGATTTCCACGAAACAAGGGTAGTTCGATTACTGCGCAGCTAAATAGCCCTCATCATTCGCGAACACTTCGTTCAAATCACGTTTTATAGACGAACGTTAGCAGATTTCTGGCGATCTCGCGAAGTTATACGTGCTCCGGGAACTGTTACACCCGAATGGTTTGGCTAAAACGAAAATCCGAGGCGAACTATCGACGTGGCTTTCAATCAACGAACGCATTAATGTTTCAGGCAACGAGAGAAACAGCCGGGAAAATGGGTCAAAATTGTTATGATTCGCCGGGCGATTGTTGTCATTGTAAATGCAAAGCTTTTTAACGTTTCGAGACGTTGGTTGGTTGGTTGAATCGTTCGGTTGGAAAGAATACATTGAACTTGATCGAACGAAAGTCGAAACTGTGCACGCAGACACTTAATTGTTTAACGAAACCAATGATATCGGTCGTATTTTCATTCGATCGTTCGCGGTTGAACGCGAAATATAAACGCCGGCAAAGACGCGAGACTTGCTTTTGATATTTAATCGGCTGCAGATATTTTTTTTTAATAAAGCTCGTCGTTCTACTTTTAATTAAATTTTTTCCTCGGCGTCACACTTTTCATGTTTTTCTTTTACATAGCAACAAATTTTTCTTCCAGCGAAATTACCGAACTAACGTTATATAGGTATCTAGGAGTGCAACAATTTTTTATTTACGATCGGCGTAAATGTTTAACGAAATGAAAATCATTGGCCGGCGACGGAAAGCAAAATTCAACCGCTTGAAACGTAGAATTTTCGTTTTTGCCAACATCGATAGCTAACAGAGGTGTGATAAACTCGGCAGTCTCCGTAGGGTAAAATAGAAATTACTTTTTAACAGTTGCTGGAATCGATACGTTTGACGGGGAGTTTAAAGTCTAAAAGAAAGTTTGCGTCGTTGCCAAAGTTTCATGCACGGTTTAACATGCTACAATAGGTGTACGTTCCCTTCTCGCGAAAAATGTACCAAGGGTATGACACGGGTAAGGTTTGAGTTCTGTCGGAGAGGATTAGAACCTAATTAGCTGGTAACTGAGTAATTAGACATAGGACAGAATTATTTACACGAGCAATTAAGCTTCTAAAGTCAGCTTTATGAAAATACGCAACGTCCGCGTCAGCAATATGGTTTAAACTTTGCACATTGTTAACGCGAATCTTGTGGATCAGTGTGATATTAAATATGCAAAGTGTACCGTAATTAACAAATAGTTAGAAAGCTACTTCCGCAACTGAATATAAGGTGAAAATAAAAAGACAAAAGATGCGTTTTAAGCGTTATTTGCTGGTTATCGATTCGAACGATTCCTTTTTCTATGAGTAAGAATCAATTAGATTTGTACAGAAAACACTGTATTATATTAAACGGTATGTTCTTACGACAATATAAATAACGAACCACGCACCTCTGCGTAATATTGGTAGACGTGGCGTACATTAACCGCGTGCTAAATTTGTGCCAAATCAGTAGCTCGAACGTTGTGCATTCGCCCTCATTAGCAGTAACCAGGTTTCGAATAATCTCCAGCTAATCAGTTAACGTCTTATGCTTCCATTAGATTAGAGTCAAATTACACAGCATCAAGGAGCAAGCAATCGTCGGTCACATACGCTACCTACCTGTCATTTAATTATACATATATGTAAGATGCATTAAAATTATGTAATTTTCTATTACTCTCTCTCTCTCCCTCTATCCCTCAATTTCTCCCGCTCTCTCTCTTTCCCTCTCTCTCCCTTGCTCCCTCCCTCCTTCACCCTCTCTCCCTCTCCCCCTACCCTCCCTC
>NT_176808.1:1365211-1383866 GCF_000188095.3 Bombus impatiens | reverse complement strand
TCTGTTTTCAAGCCACAACTACATACACGTGTACTTGCTACATTTTGCCGTGAAACCAATTTTTCCTGTTTACACCACCCTCTCGTTATTCCAAAAATACCATTTAAGGATCTACAAATTCTTGAGTCGAAACGCCATTATCGTTGTCGGAATAACGAACGATCCCCAATGGGTACAAGGGAAACGTAGCTCCTCGAACGTTGAAACATTCATACAAGGGAAAAATATTCACGTTGCTCGTTCGTTCAGGGTAAATTCGCGACGCGGCGATTTTTCTATTGAAAGTTAAATAAAGAGAGAAGAGAAAAAACTGTCGTTGTGGAAAACGGAACAACGATCGAATCGTAATTGGACTAACCGCGATTCGAATGCGCGTCTGTTGTTCGAAGCTACGAATAATACTTAATGCGAATAATATAAATGGAAAAAACGATACCAGAAGGCTGACAGAAAAAAGAAAGAAAAGGAAAAATGTACACGTGGCAAGATAATTTTTGAATACTCAGGGTACGGAAACCGTTCAAAGATTTAAATACGTTTCGGACGAACGAACGCGATTTGCTTTTGCTGAAAATCGATGCCCGACGACGATAATCGTCGATGAATATAAATGACCGAAAGATTGAAAGACAGGAACCGTCGGGAAGCGAAGCAGTCGTCCGAGCGAAAAGAATTTCACGAACGCCAGATTTCGCCGAGAGTCTCGCGACCCTTTTCCTCTTTTTCCAATCGTTCATGCGATTACTGAAACATGTAGCTATTTTCAATACGCGGTACGGACACATAGTTGGAAATAAAAGCAACATGCTCCATTTATTATGCGTATTTATTGGAATATGTAGGTACGGTTGCCTTTAATCGCTTCAAAGCGTCCTTCGTTCTTTTCAGTTGCGAACTGTACCGTTTTATTTACGAGGCGAATAGCTATTCTTCGCGAGATAGATAACTAGAGGAGAAGAATTTATATCTAACAGATTAAATAGCTTGATTGACCGGAATGCTTGAACGAATAAAAAGCGAGGAATATTAGATCGGCCCGTATACGAAGCGTAGGTACTTGATAATTAAATTTCAAGAATGACGCGTTTCAAGATTTTCTGGAAACAGCCTTTTGTTACTTCAAAGAGCTAAATAAATTGTTTCGTAATAATGTAATTATGAAGACAGTTTTGCGATAATTTTTGAATTTCAAATAATGAAATTAGTTAATTATCGAGACGGAATCGCATGAAAATTACGTTAATCAAATGTATGATATTTTAAAGGACTTCACGTATTTAAAATGTTACTTTAGAAGTACTTTGTACGGACCAAATAAATTAAATCTCGGTTTTGAAACTCAGTCGACCGATATTCCAATCGTTATATACTTTTCGTAATCACTCTTACCGCTTTGACGCTTATTTCATGTCAGTCCGAACTTTAAACTCGACGTATAAAGCAGTATATTCCGTAAATGGAACGTTTTGCAAGCGACAATCGCTTGAAATATAAGATTCACGTATAAAGGATTTATGGATAACATGAAAAACTAAATTAATTAAAGTACTTGCTAAAACGATACTGTCTCTCCATTTTCTTATGCTGCTTAATAGTTATTCTGCAAGAGATTAATGCAATGCAAACAAGATAAACATTCAAAAAGATATACAAGGATCGATTCGGTTAACGTTATATTGTTTAACGTAAATATTTGTCCGGATCCATAACGGACTAATGCGCTTAAAAAATTAATGGAAAGGAAACGTAATTCATAATACATTTTAATTTCCAGTATCTCTTCAATTTGAATTATTACGCGCTTCGATTTTACGGCACCAGCTGGATTCGCTTCGGCCAAAGCGATAAAGTGATCTTCATTTACTTAAAAATTCAAAATGTACGAGGATATAGTTCCGACTTTTTATCACTTTGTGCTTTTATCAAATTTTTGAGTTAGCCGCAATCACATCGCAGAATCGTATATCGACGTGTTATTCTGCACCGTTTATATCATTTTTATAATATTCCTTCTATTTTTTGGAATTATCGAACTTGGAAATCAATATTTTCAATTATAAAGCAAACAAACGTTTAAATGTAATATCGGGATTGTATTTTCTACATTTTCATTCGCAGCATCTATAGAATCAAATAACAATCGGCATAATAAAGGACTTCATAATACGAATGGCAAAAGTATAAGAGTCGATATAGTCCTGGAGTTATAGAGGAGAAAAACGTTGAATTATATTTTACGTAATTGGTAAAATTATTAGGTCATGGTTCTAACAGGCACGAAAAGAAAACCGCCGTTTTGAATCTTCGCGTTATTTGTCACGCGAAATTAAATGGCATTGTTACGTCGCGTGAGATGATCTGTGCGACGTCCTTCATTAACCATCAAGGCCCAAGCACCATTATACAGACCCTCGATAAACCTAAGGCCCAGGAACCTTTAATCCTGCAAGCTAATAAGATCCTTTAATCCTTTTCAGTTTATATCTGGTACTTAAAACAGTCCTTAGGTTTACTGTACGTTCTTACAAATTATGAAGAAAGCGGATATTTTTCTAACAGAAAAGCAGGTTTTTTCCATAAACAATGTCGCCCATGAGTCACGTCGGTGGGAGGCTACTTCCTCTTATCTTTATTCCTAACGTTGGTCATAACTAATCGGCATCGCGGATCGTTACCCTCACTTTCCTGACGAAAAGTGTGAGCAACGAACTCACGTTCTTCGTTCAAAGCGCACGCCCTTGCCGAGCTTTCTTACACATCCTGCTGGTACGCTCGATTGGTGGAATAGTATCTTCCTGCTCTCCCATTAACACCGTACTCTCTTCGTTGCATTGATTGTTCTCGCAATTCATCATACAGTAGAGTTCACCAAGCCGTTTGGGTACGATCGTCGAAGTGACCCATCCGATCGGCCTAATGCGTATGGCCGCCAGAACACTGGGCGCGAATCGTCCAATTCGAACGTGAATCGAATTGGTCAATTCGTGTACAGCGTCTTTTCGGCCATGCATTGCGCAGCGGTACCTCTCAGGCCGATCGAATGGATCAATTCGACGATCGTACCAAAACTGCCTGGTGAAGCCGACTGTATTATGAATTGCGAGAACAACCAATGCGTGGAAGAGAATACGGTGGTGATGGGAGAGCAAGAAGATACGATTCTACCAATCGAGAGTACCAGCAGAATGTGGAACGACAATGGGACGGTACGACTTCAATGTAATACAAGATTGAGTAGGTGAAATAACAACTGCGAACGAGTATTACCTGAGACTGCTTTCGTGTTGACGACGGTGATGATATATCTTCTGTCGATTGACTGTCTTCGACTTGTAGATTCTGCTTGACTTCCGACTCCTGCTGTTCCTTGCACTGTCCTTTCACTCGAGTTGATGTAGACTAACTGATGAGATTTAACTGTTACGTGAATCTTACTGTGAAACAAGTCTAGAGCACAAGTAGAAGTTGTGTTGACCCTCCTGATGTCGTAGAGGATGTGAAATTCGTTCTCATGTGATCACGGAGGAAAGCTCGGTAAGGGTGTGTACTTTGAACGAAGAACGTGGATTCGTTGCTCACACTTTTCGTCAGGAAAGTGAGGGTAACGATCCGCAATGCCGATTGGTTATGACCAACGTTAGGAATGAAGAGAGGAGGAAGAAGCCTCTTACCGACGTGACTCATGGGCGACATTGTTTATAGGAAAAACCTTCTTTTCTGTTAGACAAATATCCGCTTTCTCCGTAATTTGTAAGAATGTGCAATGAACCTAAGGACTGTTTACCAGTTTTAAACCGAAAATACTTGCAGGATTAAAGGTTCCTGCAAGCTAATAAGATTCGGTTTATGGTAGGGCCTTAGGTTTATTGGGGGTCTGTAGAATGGTGCTTGGGCCTTGACGGTCAGACAATGAAGGGCGTCACACAGACCATCTCACGCGACGTAACAGGCATGAAATGATAAAAACGACGTGCTAAGTAACTTAATATCGTGAAACGATATTTATACCGTGTATGATAACAAATATTTCGAAAACTAAGATACTTCGTTTGATTACCGCGTGAGTCTTTAAAAAATAATTAAATAATTAAATAATAATTACGATTATCACGACGTTAATAACTTTATTGAATAATATTGAAGAAATACGAAGAGCAGCTTCAAAATCATATAAAGATATTTCGAAAAGTCAGAGTTATAAACAAATAATAGCACAAAATTTACCATTTCGTTAGGCTACCAACCTTTTATCTTTTCAATTTGCTCAATTGCTTTTCTTTGACATATTTCAATGAAATATGTCAATAATGTCTCTTTGTGTCTCTCGTTCAATTCCTCGTATTCGCTTGCAACAGAGAGCGAAATGTCGATGGGCAGGAAAATATAAATCAACTTCCTCCGGTTTCAATGTGTATATAATAATTAAACATTTCGCTAACCGGTTTCCATAAATTCGACGTTTCAATTGGTTCGATGTGATAAAAACGTAAACAGAGTGGCGAGCAAACAAGAAAACTCCATCCATTAAAAGGAGCCGATTTCCGGAAGAGAGGCAAGGAGTATCGTTAACCAATCGACCAAAAGAGTATCGGGAACAATCGGGCCGTGTTACTCAAGTAGGCGTGTTATTATGATCGTTGGATAACGATAATTATTCTCGTTAACGGGGGAATTCCGTCGAGTGATTAACGATAAATACTTAATTCGATTGCCATTCTTGTTTTCCACTTGTTAATTTTTGTCGATTTCCTTAGTCTACCGATCCATAGTCTCGAGTTGAATTCCGAAACGGATATGAGTAAACAACGAATAATGGAACCGAATTGATTTTCATGGTGGGCAAGAGAATATTGACGAGTAATCGACTGAAGAGAAAACTCGAGGCGAAGATGTAGTACTTTTTTTGTTAATTTTTGAAAATTATATAAATCACACGTATGTCTTATTAATGGCGAAAGGATTAATAATAGAAATATTAAAATGACTTTTAGTTACTTTCATTAAAAATTTAAATGGTAGTAGGATTTTATTATTATTATTATTATTTTTCTTTTTTTTTCCTTTTTTGCCTCTTTAAAAGCGTAATAGCATTTAAACATGTAGTCTGACTACATACAGTTAGGTAGGAAAAAAAGAAAAAGGTTTTACAGCTACATTAATTGGTACCGACCTATGCGAGCTAAAGTTTTTAAAGATTTTCTTCAAAAACTACAGGATTGAGAAAAAGCGAGGCGATTAACTAAATGGACAATTTTGATAGAAAGTTGAGAATAATAGCGAAGCCGCACGAATCGTGTTTTATATTTAAATTTGAATAGCTTTGAAATATGGTTTACCGTTACGTGAAAATTTCAAATATCGTTCTTCTCTTTTATTGGTTGAGATAGTTATAAGGGATGAAACAAAATTTCAATATTAAAATATGAACGTTTTTGTTTATAATATATATAAAGTTCAATACTAGGATAATTCAGGGATCGATTTTAAAAATCTGAAAATCGAGTTTATGGTAACAATACTTAAATAAAATACAGTGGTAAATAACAATTAACGATAATTAATAACGATAAATAATAATAAATAACAAAGCTTTGTACAAGGTCTACCTGAAAATCGAGAATAGATTCCTAAACTACCACTCTTCCTCTGTCAATCTTCAATACTTTAAATAATAGTTTCTTTCTTATGATCGCTCGAAATCCTTCTTCTTCTCTAACCGTCTTGGCAAATCGGTTGTCCGTAACAACAAATAAAGCCACACTTTCCGTTAAACAGAGAAAGTCCCTTTGTTTATCCGCGTTTGAACTCTTAGGGAGTTTACATATATGCTATTAATTTATGACTTTTATTACTTTAATGCTTACTTTTATATTTCTTCATAAATATTTTTGAATTAAAGTTTTTTTTTTATTCAATATTTCACATTCACAATTTGTCCAATTTGGACATTTGATAGAATTTTTTATCTGTTTGATTATCATGTGGGTGGCTACCTCCAGGAGGTACCATCTTCGTATTTATTAGGTTATATCCTTTATGAGATCTGCTGGATGTTCCTTTTTATGCTTGATGTGTTGATCGTTTTCGCTGCCAGCCGGTTCGGGTGCGTTGCTATTCTTTCTCTGTACCTTCTTACGCACCTGCTAATCTCCTCCTTGACCGTTGGTATTCCCAGGTCTTTCCGAATGTCCTCGTTTCTAACGTACAATGGAGCGTTTACTATTGTTCTAAGAATTTTAGCTTGCATTGTCTTCATTTTGCTTATATGGCTCATTGCTGCTGTTCTCCATAGTGGCATTCCGTACGTCCAGATTAGTTTTATGATCGTTTCGTATTGAACTAAAGTGCCTTAAGGATTTAAAAGCAGCATACTCTTTTCATTCGGTAGTTAGATATCATAGCTTCCCTTTCTGATTTAGGATAACGAAGGTAAATATACTGTTTATTTATGTCGAACGTTATTTAAATAGAAATGATGACTATATAATACTCTCAAATAGAGGAAGTAATAATCATCTGTGTTTTAATCTTAATCCGTCTAATCTATATAAATTAGCTTTTAAATGCTAAGCTGAAAATACAACAGGGTATATTACTTGGGCCACTATTTTATGCTTTACATTATACATATTTACTAGTGCTGTATCTGCAGGGAAAGTGTGTCTAAACTATCCTTTTGCTGTGAAAAAATTATGAATAAATTCATTAAAACGTAAAACAACTTTATCATTTATTTTTGTAAGGGATGCGAAAACGCCAGGACTAATAATCTTCCTTGACCGCTTTTAGCTGTCAAAACACGGCAGAATATTTTGATAAAATATATCCGTGCGTTAGATTAATTTAAAGTGCTCGTGCTATTTAGAGTATTAAATGGGCATATGCAAAAGAGAACTGAGAATATAGTGCATCCCCCTGAATAATAGCGAGACAAATTATTCTCGACTATTCATACGCGTTAGAAAAACGAAATGCAAAGATCTGCAATGTATGACTGGGAAGGAGATTTTATAGCATGTGAACACAGGATATTTATGAAATATTCGCTTTTTCGCCTTTCAATAAAATAGCACAAGACGAATCTTCTTCATTACTTTCGAATGAAATGAAATGAATATTAAATTCTTTGTTTCTATGTTTTATCTACTACAGGTAGG
This sequence comes from Bombus impatiens, assembly GCF_000188095.3. Taxonomy (NCBI): domain Eukaryota; kingdom Metazoa; phylum Arthropoda; class Insecta; order Hymenoptera; family Apidae; genus Bombus; species Bombus impatiens. Next base: position 1,376,709 of record NT_176808.1, on the reverse strand, counting down.
CGCTATATGCCAGCAATTGTATGGTGAAATACGCAATCTTATAAAAATTCATTTAGAATCGGTTAACAAAAATATGTGATTGTAAATCCCAGGTTTAACCGGCTAATTCGCCTGTTTCGCTTTAATTGGAACGCGATTTAGCGATCTGTAATGAGATTTTTCGTACACATTTCACCTTTGAAAATGTTCCTTCAAAGAGATAGATGCTATGAAACATAAATTATGAAAATTACTCTCAACTCACGATTTGACCTTTGTGCCGCGGCTCTCCGGCACCTAAGCTATTCTAGCTGTAAAGCAGTTCTGCTCCCAACACCATTCTACTTCTAAAACTATGTTAAAAGTAGTACTCAACTCCTACTAAACTAGTAACGTCTACGGCAGAATGCAAGCAAAATTCGCCAAATAAATCCCTTTACAACCGCAACGAAGTTCCATGCCGTATTCGTGGATATCCAGTAGGAAATACAAGACGATTTTCGAGCAAGTCAGCCGGAAGTCTGAACAAGTGGTTGCGTGCTTTTCCGCGTTTGTTATTTTTCCGCGATTCCGTTAGCCTCATTACGCGTCTCATTCGTATCAGGGAAAAGGAGACGACGCAACAACGAGAAAACAGTGAAATGCCATCAACCCTGGCTGATTTCCGAAGCAGACGGTGCGTTATCCAATGGAACGGGAGACAGCCGTGGAACAGCTCGGCTGTATCATTGCCGACAGAACAGTGAATAACAGTCGGTGTGCACGACTCGTGTATAAGGGGTGCACGATTGAACGCCGGACGGCCAGACTCCTCTCAACTAAGCACGAGCAGCCACTCTTTCATTACATAATGATTCCTGTGCGCAGCATGAAAATTAACCCCTCAACGGACAATATTTTTCCATCTAACCAGCTAAAAACGTAGAATCTTGTGCTTGCAAGTAGGTGTCTATGATGCGTGTACGTATTACAAAATGTGTAGAAATTTTTGCAACGATCGCGTATTTTTCACTCGTACGCATTGTTATGATAGTGGAAGATATCGTGAAATTACTTGTTTGATAATAGAAATAACGATTAATACTCGCTAATCATTCTCGTTCCATTAAACAGGAAATATACAAATTTTCTGTCAAATTAATGTACAGTGATTAATATAATAGTATTGGGTAAGCATTCGTAACTACTACTGAAAATGCATTACTGCTATTATAGCAGTCATACAGCAGTTGTGATCATTTAACTGTACGTTGGTACATTACGACCTATTTAAGAATTAATATCCTTCGCGACCTCGATAGGTTAACACTTCGTTAGCAATTGTATTGCGCGCCATTGTTAATTATAGTATCTATTAAAATGCAATATACAGTGTTTATCAGGATTATTTCATCGTCGTGTCAATTAGATTTACGTACATGTCTCTGCAAGAAGGTAGCATCCGTTCTAAAGAATTTCCTTTTTTTCTTCTAAACCGAAGCGATATCGTCGATGTATGAAATTAACGTATAAAATGACTACGTTATCTTCTTATTACCACAATTCCTTACCTATGTATTCATTACCTATGGTTCTCTTTGATTAAATTGTACAGGATAAACTTCCTAACGCTTAACGTCAGGATCCAAATTACTCTTCCTTATCTTGAATTAGAGAAAGAAGAGAATTAGAGAAGAAAATGTTGAACGTGGAAAATATCTTTAACGAAGAGGCAAATGTCACGTCATAAAAATAATTTTTCGTTAAATCTCTAATAGTACCCTTCGATCTATTTGGACGTAAGCGTAATTTCGCTTTTATATACCTTGAAAACGAAAGGTATTGTTGGAAATTTGAAATACTTTTGGAAACTCTCAGGATGTACAATCTTTTGACTTTATACGACAATTTACATATTGTAAGCCCGCGAGAACGTGGAACTTCGGACAAGGATTGTGGCACCGCTGACCAGTCGCCCAAGTCAGGGGTATGAGCAACGTTGCTGCATTGTATAGATTCTATGACCGTGTACCAGGCTTATGCAGGACGTATACAAGATTCAGGAACTGCTGCCGAAAGCCTTTATCGATATTTTCGCACTGCTGTCTCACCTAGAAATTCTTCAAGAATATCTCGGTGAAAAGTGTCAAAAGTCTGAAACTGATTTTAGATTAATTTTTAAAGTAGAACCCGCTTTAATCCCTTACGATCAAACTTGTCGAACTCGCTCGCCTTCGAAATCTAAAACGATTCGAATCTTATAACTCAAAGTTGCGCAACTCTCCAACTTACAATATTGTGAACATTTCGGAATTCGGCAAACTTAGTTTCATTGTATAAAGCTTAAAAATCATAAAAATTCGCGTGGAAAACTTTATGTCGTCATTTACATGGTGACTCGTCTAGCAACGATTGTGAATTCGAAACTTGCCGGGAAACGAAATTGAAAACTTCGAACCCAATTCTAGAGAGAAATATGTCGCACGGCGTTGTTATGGGAGGAATGAAATTCCAGTTGTTTCTACGACGAACCTCGTATGAATCCAAGAAGCGCGGACTAGCGATATATCGTTTTTGACTGGATGTTTGAAACGAAACGAAACGATGCAGTCAGTGGTGCACGCGTCGTCCCTGTTACACGACACGAATCCTACTTTTCGTAGTTTTAGGCATATTTAATCAGTTTATCAGTCAAACCATATAAAATGTGTAAAATGTACGGACGTATGAGGATTAGCGACTGTGACCGCGATATCTACCGTCTGTACTTTCAGAAAAGTAATGCGGAAAATTTGTATCATCCGCGGGTTGCCCATTTTTGGCCACGATACAGAAGAACTTCAGCTTTCATTTTTCCAAAATGTTACGTTGATTATGGCAAATAACTGAGCCGTCGACGTAGCTGACATACAGGTTTTGTACATTTCTGGTGAAAAGAAGAAGACTGCGAATTGCTAAAAACCAACCGAGCAACACGAACACCAGCTCGATGAAACGTAATCAGGATATATTGTGAAACCTGGTTTTATTTAATTCTACGATACAGGCCGGGTCACTCTAATTTCCACACGAATGAAACACGAGCTTAGACAGGAGCTGCCACCGCGATACGTAGTTTCTGCGAGAGAAATGATATAATTGAAGTGGCGAAGATGAACTAATAGAAATAGCAGAATTTGCGATTAAAGGTAAAACGTTACTTAAATTATATTAACTTTCTTTGGAAAATATGGACAATAGGTCTACTATCAGATCTATTATCTATATGGTTTTATTACATAAGAAACTTATTGCTTACAATCAATTATACAACTTGAATTTCTTGTATCTATTCATTTATTTTTATTAAAAATTCACTCAATAATCGATAAATGGAAGAAGCTGAGATCGATACGCTTACTCCAATCTGTTTGTTTACGTAATTGGGATAAGTCACCTGTTGTGCGAATAAATCATCCGTTCTTTGTCGTATTTGCCTAACGCTAACAGAGGCTGAAAATCCATCAAAATTCAAACCGAATCGCAATTGATAGAATTATTCTAATATTCTTTTGCGGTATTTCGTCTGAGTTTTCTAAATGTAGATAAAATCTAGTCTACACCTGCGAAGGTTACATATGCTCTCACTTAAAAGCCAATGAAACACTGGAGCGTGCTGACACGCGTTGATATTCAAAAGTTTTTCAACAACGCTCGATTCTCGCGGTGAAAACCTACAAATAACAACAAATTGTTCGATAAACCGATTTGCGATCCGTTCCTGAAAACTTTTATCCATGCCTGGAAAATCGTCGATTCGATAACATTTCGCTTGTCACAGCAAATACGTCGGATGTTACAGAATGTTTTAAACGGTCGCTTGGAAAATTCGAAAGAGTCGAAACAAAAATGAAATGCGGACAAAGCTGACGGAATTCGTTTGTAAGCAGTATCTTCAAAAAATCGTCGATGCTTGTTACTTGGACGTGTATCCATTGTCCAGTCAGAAAATCAATGTTCAACTCTGCTTTACCATCCTCCGCATCTCGTTTTTTTCTCCTGTTTTTGAAAAACAATACGACGGACGAATATTTCGGCTTCGCGAAACTACGATTTCGTGTTTGCCAAAGTATAGGGCTGAAGATATTACGCGAAAGTAAATGTTTTCTCTATGCGAATACATAATTTTAGCCGAATAATAACGGCACTTTGAACACCTTCTACGAAGCTCGATACGATTTAGTTAATTGCAATGGGTGATACCAATTCGGACGTCAAGAAGAATGGCTACGCTATAAATCACATGTCATTTAAAGGCAAAGAGTTAAAGCAAACCCTCGTACTCGTTGCTACGGTGAGGGTAACATAAACGCTCCCTTCTCTTCCATAACGTTATAAAGTTGCTTTGAAAACATTTGTTACGGAGAAACAGGAAAGGCGGAAGACGGAATTTCATCAAATTGAAAGTTTTCACCTTCGATATCTCAAAAGGTACACGTGTATAAAGTATCACCTTCCGTGTTCTACCTGTGCCATAGCCGCCCTCGCTTTATCGCGATAAAAAGGAACTCAAACACACGTTTTCCGCGCTTTCAGCTTTACACGGTGCTACCGCTGGCCTACTTTTCAACTGTTTCGCGAACGCGTTAAATGGTCACAGTTTACGGATGAGTTCGTTCGGTTTTCGCAATTTTCCGTTCATCTTCTCCACGATCCAACCGTCGAACAGAAAAAGAGGAACACAGAGGGATGAAAACGTTGTGCTAAATGACTGACGTTTCGAAAAGCTCCCACGGATTTCACAACTCCGACTCTTGTTTTCGGTAACTTGGAGAACGTTGTACGTTCGCGAGCATCTAAACGGAAAAAGACAGTTGGTGTGTATGTGCGAGATAAAGAGACAGACGAAGAGGGAGAGGGCTGCAGAAGCTCCTGTCCATAGAGCATGTTCATTCGCAGCGGCAGCTGTGCAAATCTGCCGCGTGTATCGCGGTCGCGCTAATGGACAAAAGGGTAATTTGTAATCGCTAATTACATCCAGTTAAATCTGACGTGTTCACCCCGAAAGCGGTGGTACGCGTGACGTTATCCCTCTCCCGAACACCGATTCGCAGCCACCCTCCGTTCCAGCCCTTTCACCCTGCCGCCGTCCGAGGTCGGTATGATTAGTACGAACGATAAGTCGAGACGTCTGACGTATTCTCAGCGCTGTTATCTGGCTGCAATTAGTTGCGCAGTAATTAAGACAAAAACCTCTCGTCTAAGTGTCACGTTATACGTGATATCGACGCGCGATGTTCTTCGTCCGAAGAGCCGTTGCCCGATGGACCCTGGGGCGCGTCTTGGAAAAGCTTGCTCGTTACGAAACCCAAGATTTTATCGCGATAGAATGGTACAAACGCGTGGCCACGTTATTCTACAACAGACTGCGCGAATTAAAGCGGCTGACGAGATCCACGAGGAGTCCAGCGTCTGCGTTCGGTTCGCTGTTGATCGACCATTTGCTCGATTAATTAGCATTCGGGTCCTTTGGTGTGTTGGTGATCGACGTACGGAAACGATCGGAGTATAGCGTAATTAGTAGCTATTAGTTGGAGGAATTTTGAAAAGTAAACATATGTTAGACGCGATCGATCGAAATCAACATTGGTTTCTAGTCTTTAATGTTTCTACCAGAGTAATTTTTTTTTTTAAAAACTGTCATTGGAATATGACGGTTTCGTTATTTTGTAACGTATACATACGTAATATATATAGTGATAAAAGTTAAGAAGGACGAAGCCATTTGAACTTACTTCGTCGTTAATGCGTATAAAGTCATATTTATTAAATACACGATACGGGCAAATTACATGTACAAGTACATATACAAATTTCATATACACCAATCTAATACGATACTCTAATTAGATCATAGATATTTAGTTAATACAGATTAATAGTGTTATATCGGTATGAAGATTATTATGAAGAATGGGCAAAATACAGCAGGTGTGCTTAAAACGTGATACAACATGCGATATTCCTACCACGTAAAAAAATTAATAAATTTCAGGAAGGAGAAGTAATCTATGATAAAAAAAAATGAGATATCTTTAAGAGTGTATAGATCATATCGCTACTCGTAAAATTCATCTTATCGAGAGAATTCGTGTGATTGGCTTTTTACGATTGCCTACGTTAGTAAAAACTTCTCGAGTCTCCTGCAAATTTTATCGTTCTGTTCATTAACTTCGTAACGAAATCGTTCGATAAATCTTGCAAAACGATAAATTACTTGTAACGTGCGATTAAATTTCCATGTGAGAAAACAGTGACAGTCGGATAAAATCTCGATGACACTCCGGCACCGCATTTATGGTAATTTCACGCAACAGAATTAACGATCGCTGCCGTTGTTTGCCAGCAGTGACAAGAGCAATGCAAGTTCATACAACCTCGTGCACGCTTATTATTTTTACTCTGATTAATTGCTCATCTGATATCCATAATAATTTACCGGACTCATTCAACCATATGATTTTACATTAATACAACCAACAACGAGGATCAAACACGTGCCACGATAAGCCACAATAACAAAACATCTGTTAAGCTAATACATCTATGCTACGATATATCTACGCACATAATAAAACAATGTTATATAACAGGTTGTTTCGTAGCATATAACCTGCCATACGCTATCCATAGGCGTTAACGAATATTACGTATTTTCTTCTCTTTTTGTAGCAAGTTTTATTAACTTTGCCAAGACGCAACTTTCGATAGTCCGATAGACTGATAGAAATATCAGTAGAAATAAGTAATATTTCGACGTGCACGTTGTCACGATCATCGATAAACATAATTCTTGAATCGAAATTCAAATCATCACTGTACGTGACTTTGGATTAACACAAGATAATTTAACCAAACATACCGCGATAATATTGCCGGTTGCTTCCGTGACTGAAACAATACGCCATTAGCATCTCAACGCAATCGTAATTATATGCTCGTGAACTCACGCAACACCGAGTAACCGCACCGTTATCTCTGGCTAACCCTATTATAATTCGTATTAGGTCAGACTGCAAAGCCGCTTTTAGCGGAGGCTCTCGTCCTGTTTTAGCAGGTGTCACATTTTTATTGGCTCGTTTCTCGCCGCGATAAAAGCCCGTCTCCCCTATCGCTATTAAACGTCGCTATTATTATTGTCGTTGTGATTGATTAACACGTCGTTCACGCGATTAACGCGACAGCGGTGTTGTTAACTCTACGTATAACTTGAGCAATGCGGCGTTCCTAATAATCACCACGGCGAACAACCTGTCGGCCGAAGTTTCCACGAATACGAAACGCTTTCGTTTCTTCCATACACACTGCATAATTTCTTTTGCCCCTTGTTCGTTGTCGAGTTTATAATTGTATCGACCTGCCGCAGCGTCGAAGTGCTGTTTTCCTTCCCATTCGAATACAACTGACCTCAAAGGGAGAAAGCTGTCTACCGGTCTTAAAGTAATCAAAACTTGTGTCCATTTTGCGAGTTCGATCCCGTGCAACTTTCGATCGCGTCAGAATACGAAAAGTCAGCCGTACGAAGAGCTTCTTTCGAATTTGAGAGCCAATACGTTTAGCGCTTTATTTATATGAATATAAATCCAGAGCGTTATTTTCCATTTACTTTTTTTTTTTTTTTTTTTTTTTTTTTTAATCGACATAGGAAAACAATTTCTCATGGATTATATCGATTTGTACCAAATCAAGTATACTTACATACTTTTAAGAATCACTGTTTTTTAACATATTGTCCGTTAATTACGTATACATTACGTGCATTAATATCGATTTAATTCACTCGAACGTTTCTAACGCTTCATAGCTCGGTTTCGCTATTCTCGCAAGTCCGCGATGTATCGACACGTTGAAAATTCATAAAGTCGATAGCGTCGAGTGATCAAGAACGATCTCGGAGAGTATCCATCAACTTTTCTACGCTACTTCACCCATATCTGTCTCAATCTTTCTAACGAATGAACTTAGGGCAACTACGCTCTACCGTACCGTTTTATACAACCATATCGATTAAGAGCAATACGAGAAGGGGCATTTTCTGCCATTAGAACTCGTGTGATCGCCAATGAAACTAGCAGCAACGGCCATTTTTTTTTTTTTTTTTTTTTTTTTTTTTTTTTTTTAATGAAAGAGGGAAGCTCTGTTTCTAAATTAACGAGTTGCTCTCGACTCGTAGCTGCTACTGCGCTGCTTTTTTTAAAACTCGTAGCACAGAAAACAGTACTGAAATTAATTATTTCGAAATGTTCCCATCTCTTTTATGCCCTTTATTTAACACCTAAAAATGTTTACGAATATGATACATTTTACCGATATTATATTACTTTATGTTATAATCGTAGTTACAAGTATGGTATTAATTTTAATCATGTTGAATCATGGAATACGGTCGACTGATTGCTGAACAGTAAATAATACACGAATAGAAGCAATTCGGTCCGTGTTAAATTGAAAATATTGAAAGGAAGTTATACGTATTGCGATAAACGTGTGTTTGTAACGTTACGGATATCACGTGTTTGGAAATAATACAAGTCACAAGCAGCGATAAATTTTTCGTTAATTATATCTCGTTAGAATGTATTACGTTATTTACGCATTTGCATGATTTATTTACGCATGGAACCCACGATAGATAGGGATAGGGTAGATGTGGATAGTAGACCTACGATCCCGGTAAATCAATCGAATTTATGATATTTTATTTTTATAAAAATCATGATCAAATTTAACCGACACCAACCAACAATCGAATAACGCTAGCAAGGCTCGTTAAATAAAAACCAAAAAGCGATGACATTTGCATATTACATTTGATTAGAAACGATAACAAAGAGGTCGAATATGGTCACTTAGGTTAAGATTCTCGGCGATATTTTCATGAAATTACAACGTCGCCTAATCATACTCGGCATCTGCGAGCGTGCCGTCGATTTATTCAGCACACACGCCGCTAAAGATTTGCACACGAAACACGTGCGTGCTGCCAGCAAGTATGCAGAAATGCTCGAATAAATAATATCAGAGCACGTTCGAGGACCTCGATTTATTAAATGGCGGCTGAATCTCGTGATACGGCTGAAATGGGAAATGAGTAATGGAGTCGAGTGCCGCGGTGACCTCGCAAGTAAGTTCGGTATTGCGAGCGTATAATCCTTTCCTAATGACGCACCCGTTTTTAGCCTTAAATGCGGCTGACACGTCGCAATCGTACAGCACCGTTAAAAGCAAGCCCTCTCGTGTTTTCCGCGCATTTCATGTACAGATTAACATACGTACGCAGAACAGCGAGCCTAATTTCACGGGACATTCATCGCGGTTGAACCCAATCCACCTAGCTTTTCGGACGAATCTTCTCTAGGATTCGTTTCTACTACGAGTTATCCTCTCTGAGAAACTTCCAATCTTTCGAAATAGATTTCAAGTTCCGATAGGATTGGATGGATCAAAAAATATCCGTGATCTTCGTAATTATGTTCAGGCTGGCCTGTATAGTCGAAAAACGAATAACTCCGTACGAAGGAATAAGTGGAAGGCATAACGTATAGAAGTTGATCTACTAAACTTAAGCCGGAGCAAAGATAACTTTGCTCGTTTGTGTCGATCACGGTAGTCGACGATCGCGGGTCTACGATAGTTTGACCAAGTCTTGGTAGAAAACTCGACGATAAATTAAATTAAATCACGTTCGACGATAAGCCATAGTCAGTGAACCTACTTAATAAAAAGTTTCTTGTTTATCGTTCGCAGACGCCACGCTGCCGTGTGACCGTATCGGCTACGCTGTTGCACCTGCTCGTCCTGGCTGTCACGTTCGCGCTCGGAACGGCTGCGATCTGTCCAAACGGCTGCATCTGCGACGACGACAACCTCGTGGTATCCTGTATAGGCGCGAATTTGGACGTCATACCGATCGCCCTGAACCCGAGTATCCAGCGGATAGTGTTGAAGGAAAATCGGATAAAGATAGTGGACGCGGCGGCGTTTCAATTCTACGGGGACCTGAAAAACGTCGATCTATCGAGCAATCACCTGTTTACCATTCCCAACGGGAGTTTCGACGCGCAAAAGCAACTGGTGGAGCTTCATCTCAGACACAACAAGATCTCAGCGTTGACCGAGAAGACGTTTCAAGGTTTGAAATCTCTGACGGTACTGAATCTACGGGACAACTACTTGGAAAGTCTGAAGAACGGTCTGTTTGCCTCGTTATCAAAGTTGGAGGAACTAGACTTGGGAAAGAATCGCATATCGAAGGTAGAGCCAGGAGCTTTTCAAAAATTGGGTACGCTGAGAGTGTTGCATCTGGACGATAATCAGTTGAGAACCATCCCGTCGCCAGCTCTCGCGCCGTTGAACGCCTTGGCTGAGTTGCATATAGGTTGGAACGCCTTCTCGTCGCTTCCGGATGACGCGTTCAAGGGATTGGAACAGTTGACCGTGCTGGATATTACCGGTGCTGGTTTAGATAACATCAGCGACGGTGCTTTTCGAGGCTTAAACGCTTTGCGTACGTTGGAACTGGATGGAAACAAGTTACGAGAAGTACCGACGAAACAGTTGGCGGTTCTGCCTCGCCTCGAAGAACTTACCTTGGGTCAAAACTTCTTCACGACTCTGAGATCCGGTGCCTTTCAAGGTCTATCCAAGTTGAAGAAGCTGGATATATCCGCGGCGAAATTGTTAATCACCGTCGAACGGGGTGCATTCTCGGACAACGCCAATTTAGAGACCCTGGTGTTGAACAGCAACAAACGGTTGACTACAATGGAGGACGGTTCTCTGGCCGGTTTACCCAACTTGAGGCATTTAATGCTACGTGACAACGCGTTCACCGGCTTCTCAGAGTCTTTGGTAGCCTGGAACGAACTGCGTCGACTGGATTTAAGCGAGAATCCCTTGGTCTGCGATTGTAGCTTGCTCTGGCTAGCCGAGGTTCTCGTCCCGAGAAACTCTAGTCCGGTATTATGCGCGGAACCTCCGGAATCAAAAGGGAAACCCATCAAGGGTATGACACCTGACGAACTAGGCTGCGCCTTCTCCGATCCCCGGAAACAAGCATTGTTAGCGACTTTATGCGTCGCTGGCCTTGCCTTGCTCACCGGCTTGGCTCTGATCCTCTACTACAGATGTCGTAGACACGTCAGGGACGCCTTGAAGGACTACAAATGGAAGAATCGCGGCATTTCCCGCAAGGAACACGAGTATCAAAAAACTTTCTCCGAGGACGAGTACATGGTCAGATCCGCGTCCACTCACCATCACCACCATCATCATCAACCTCAGTCGCAACAGATCCCTTCTCATCATCACCATCACCATCTTCAACAGCAGCAGCTGCAACAACAGCAACAACAACAACAACAGCAACAGCATTCGCAGATAGCGGCGGGTATTAAACCTATACCTGTAACGGAACTGTAGCTAGAACTTCGGGCGGCGAGCCCTGGAACCGGCGGTGTGTGGTTCTTGCCCCATGGCAGCACTACTCTCGCTGAAGGCTT
>NT_176808.1:1275623-1364462 GCF_000188095.3 Bombus impatiens | reverse complement strand
GCCGCCGCTATAGAGGACGGCTCCACGCCATTGAGCGTCGCCGGCGATAATTGCTCGTCGACCGGCGCCAGGTTACATTACTCCAATCACTCTTTACGCCGCACGCCGCAACCGCCCCATCTGCCACCTCGCGACACCGACAGCTCCTCGGAAAGAACGCAGAACGACTCGAGGCTTCAAAACGGTATACCCGGACACCATCGTGCGCCTCCGCCCCTTCCTTCCAGACACCAATCGTCCTGCAGCCAATCTTCCTACCCTACCCTGCCTATGAACGGCCACGCGACTCATCAGTTCCATCATTTCCCACGCGAGAAAGACAGATCGTCGGCTCGCGAGAGGAGTCGCGATCGGGACGTAGGCCTGCAATCCGTCCCTCATCGGTCCGACAAGCACCGAGATCTTCAGATGGAGATGGAGATACGCGACGGGCTGGACATGGGCGAAATAGGAACTTATCGAGCGTAAAGATACGCAGCACGAAAACGGGAACAAGGTGAACTCGTTTCGGAGAAGGCCAGAGCGCGGATAGGCCGAGCGAATTGAATCGAAGACTGAATTCGAACGTCGAATAGAGACTATCTGGCGGGTGAACGAGATTCAAACAGACCGCAGTTTACGCGTCTCCGTCCGATTTTCGCGCACGCACGTGATACGGTCGAAGAGGCAAAGATGCATCGAAGCGTTAGCCAGCGAACGATATCGATGCAATCGCGATGGAATTGGCCAACTCACGACTAAATCAAATCGAAGACTGATTACAACGGACATCGGTGAACAATATCGACAAGTAATTAACCGATGCCGGTACATTCCAATCACCTGTCTGCCAGTCTTCGCTGGGATCGGCCAACGCCAATTTCAATCAAATTACAACGTTTTGGTCGATGCAGTTTCTCTGAACGTCGATTGTACCGCGTCGTTGTAACGGCTCAACGAGAAATCTCCAATTTTTGCTGTAAAGAACAACCGAAAGGAACGTATAGAAAGATACGCGAGTTATTTTAACGGAAACGATGCTTCGCGTCAGGAATACGAAGAACAAGAGTATATCCGATGGAAATAAGAAGAGAAAGGAGGATTAATCGCGCATGCGAATCAAACGAGAGAGTCGATAATGAAAACGTCACGATGCCGAAGAAAATTGGTCGATAGGAAGAAAGGCCGATCGGCTATCGAGAATTATCAGAAGGTATCGATACGTTTCGTTAGACGTGGACGTTACGTTCGCGTCACGATAGTTCAGTGACTCTAAGAGCGCTCCAAGGACTTCACGGTAAAAGGAAACCGACTCTACGAGGCAAGATGGATCAGATTGAAACGCGCGCGTGTGAAACGTCCGTGAAGAACTGTGTCGAAAAGACCGACGGAAGACGAGTTCAGTGTACGTTACCGCAATGGTTTTACGCGCAACTATAGAACGGTCGTCTTCGTCGTAAACAAAAAGAAAATCGCATGTTCGACACATCGATGACTTTGAAGATCTTTCGCGAAGAATTCGTAAAGGCGAAAGCAGAAGAGAAGAAGGTTGAAGGAAGATGAAAGTTCCAGACGAACTTGCTGAGAACGACGTTCGACGAACGTGCCAATGTTCGAACCGTAAAAGCACCTCGTTTGTAAACGTAATTCTGAAAAGTTCGTAGAGCGAGACAACCGAATCAAAATCCAAAGAAACGAGACTCGTCGGTTACGCTCCCTTCTCGTCGCTGTCGCTCGCGAACGATCCGACGAAATCATTTCGGGAATCATACCGCGCTCATGGTGAGAATCGCGGTGAATTTTCAAGCGCCTTAGAAAGCGAATAACTTGAGAAGAAAGACGCCGAGTCGTATTCGGAATGCTCTACTAAGCGTTTCGATCATTCGTTGTATCGTATATGCCCGGCTGGTATCATACGTTATACGTATGTATCATATATTTCGTATTTATTGGCGTGGTTTTAGATAACTTTATATCTATCTTTGTATTTTCTGTATTATTTAAGGAAACAACCGACTGCTTTTTTACATTTCCTTGAGATTTGTACATTTTTTCTCCCAGAAGAGTCGAGCTGATTAACCTTGTAAATTATTGTAAAGATATTTTTTAAATTTAGTCGTGTACAAAGAAAAAATGTACGAATTTGTAATAGAACACCTATTTTCTGAGTACGATTCGTAATAAATGAACGCTCGCACGAAACTCCGCTGCATGTGCTCGTGTACTTTCAGATATAATAAAAAGTCGACCGCTTAATTATACCTAAACCGTGAAATATCACAACAAAGGACGGTCTCAAGTTCACAACCTACGTGATGAAATCAAAGGAACCTTCAAGATCGAAAGTAACTTGGACGAAGTTGACTACCGAGAATAATCGCTCGACTGGAATATTCTCCTTCGCGAATCTGGAACATAAATGTATAACGAACTTTCTTGGACCGGAAGGAACTTTCGTGAAACTGGAACTTGATCGTGAACTTAGGCTTCAACTATTCAGGACGACAACACTGTCTCACGCTCTTTCGGATCGCCATCCAATTGTACTTAAAACAAGCGCTTGAAACAATTTTCTATTTAAGTCCGTGTGTCTTTGACTCGTACTACCGTTATTATTCTATTCTCTACTTCTAAAGAAAAGTTTGAACTGCAGAACAGAAGAAATTTCTATGTTAATTTCCATGCGTTTCATTCGATAGAACGTACATTTCGCTTATTCGTTTCAACCTCGCTCCGGTTCAACAACGAGTCGACGTTCTAGTTGATAGCTAAAGCTACACGTATGCTGTCGAACGTTCATCGAAAGATCCTTCGATTTTCTGGCATCGGACAATGGCTGCATTAACAAATCGAACTATTAGAAGACGCTTTCATTTGTGAAGAATAAAATGTGTATCGTAAGAGATGTATTCTCGTTCGACGTAGAATCGTAACTATATATAGTATATTTTAATGGAGCGAATTTTATTTTCCAAACGAAGCGTGAATATGTAGACGCGTGACATAGTTCAGCGAACCGTACAAGTCGTAGGTCTTCGATCGTTAAAATTTAAGAATTAATTTGTAGCGTCTCGTCGATGCAGATACGTATATCATTGACAACGTCGAAATTCCTGCTATAAAGATTACCGTTCGAAGCTGCTGTATCGCTAATCAAAGTGTCTCGACAGCCTGTAAGCTTCCCTGGCTGCTAAACTTTTGCTTTTTAAACTCACTATTTCACTGCGACGACCAGAAAAAAAGAGAGGAGAAAGGGAAAAAGGCAAGGAAATACCTCAGAGTGTAAAGAATTTTACGATAAAGCTAGAAATTTCGGTTGTCGTGCAATGCTGTACCCGTCGTGAAAATCGATTGGCAAGACACGATACCTATACACGATTCTGGTCGCCCGGCCAGCTGTTAACCGACTAGAAGCAAAAACTTATCAACGTATTGAAACGTATTTTACGATTTACGTGTACTCGTACTTTAACCGCGATCGTTTCACCGCCAACTCGATAGCGATCGAAGCTCGAGCAGACTTTTCCGTTGTTATTCAGAACCGTGTACATTTCAGAATAGCTGGCGGTCGTTTTTATCCCACTGGGACATAGGTGGACATTAAAGGTGTAGGGTGTTCGGTATCTCGATGCAAAATTATTGGTTCCGTGTAGATACGGAATATCGTGAACAATGATAGACCGCGGTGAGACAGAGCCACAGGCATTGAAAAACGATCGTAAGCTAACGATATTCGAATAGCTCCCGATTTCTTTTCGGACACGTTCGTTCGTCCGCTGGTTTTTAGAATCAAACTCAAAAGTATAAAAGAATATCTGCGATATTATATATCTCGAGATTGTAAATAACATTACCTATATCGTTTACAAAGATTTCCTTTGGTTGTAACAGGTGTATATGCATTTTACACGCGGTCGGAATACAGTGTATCTTCGTCAAGTACAGAGTATCATTCGGATAACTCAGTTTACTGGTATTTCCTCGTCTCGGGTTTGTCGCTGCCTCGCCGTTTGCTAATTACGCGACTGCAATTACGTGACTACAATACGATAAAAACAGCTTATCGGTATTCGATCGAACGTTGTCAGAAACGTCGTTCTAATTTCTAAAGTCAAACTTTCGACGAGAAAAACCACGATCCACAGTTCGGCTCGTTATCGAAAGTAACCGACGTTCCGTGACTGAGAGACGTCTTAAATTCGTCCCTCGATACCATCAAAATCCTGTTTCAAACAGCACGAACGATATCTCTCTTTCGATCGGCCAACCAACAACGTTAAGCATTCTCGTTGGTGACACGATACTCGAGACATTCTTTATCCAGTTCGAGTCTACGCAAACTTTTTCCTATTCAGGATATAAAACGGAAAAGAAATGCCAACTTTGAGATAATAATCGATAACTATATATATATAATGCTCTCTAAAGTAAGCGAGCAAACTTTTTGGTCGACGCTCGTATACTAAAATTAATAATTCGTGTCAACAATTTCAGTTGCTGACGTTAAAAAACACATTTCGTCTCTTACGAAAACACGGAAAGGCAAATTTATGATAAGATACATGCAATGAATGAATTTTACGTTATGGAACGCAAAGACGCTATACTGACATTTACAACCGATAGACGGGCTCGTTGAGAGTGAAATTACTTAAAATCTCGTTATAATAACATGGGTAGCGTGAAAGAACATAGAAATCGTACAAAAGATATATTTAGCCGGTTTAGCTGGTCTAGTTGATTGCACATTGTACACGGTCTTGCGTATGTGTATCGCGCTGCAACTCGGCGGAGCTCGGTTGGAAAAGATGAGAAGCTCGCGCGACGAGATTATTTTTCCGGCCGAGTGTACCCTGTGGAATTCCACGGTCACCCCGGTCGAGAAAGGTGACTGCACCTTGAATCGGCTCTCGCGCGCGGATCCCAACCGTGGAGAAGCTAAATTCCAGTTCAGGCCTTTGAACGAGCTTCGATTCCGGAATAGGTTTCGAGCAGCCATTCGCCAGCTATTGTTTCGAAGAAGAACGAGAAAGTCCTGTGCGCGTTTCCTAATCGTTGGTTTTCATGCGGGAAAACGCGCGTGCAAATTCTCTATTTAAGATTTTTTTACTTCAAACGGACATTTTGAAAGAACTTTACTTCTTCGGACGTGTCACTCTAAATTGACGATGTTTAATAATTTCGTTTTAGGAATCATCGAGCATTCGTCGAAAATCCGTAATCGGATAACGATAATACAGCGATAGGCGCGCGGTACAATCAGCTGCGTCGATGCTGGTAAATGCAAAGAGCAATTCAAACAGTTCAGCATTCAACGCTTCATTCAGAATTGAACAAACTTTGTCCGACAGAATATGTCAGTATAGTATCTGTGTTCGCAACAAGTAGCTTTTAAAAATTCAGTATCTATCCGGTACATGTCAGTCTGACCCATCCGTTTCGATCGCACTATCGTGTTTGGGAAAGTTTTCATTCATAAACGCCAGTGAAAAACATTTATTAACTCGAAAATGGATTAACACGCGTGTACGTAGTATTTTACATTTTGTTTGTTGGGAACGTTAAATCGATGACTGTTAAAGGATTCCCAATTCTGTACACGAGAGAGAAAAAATTGCTCACCGATATGAGTACCTGATACGTTTCATATTTCGTTTAATCGCGACCGGTATCCATTTGCTTTAACTTGCGACAAAATGGTAAAAATGATTAAGCAATTGAAAAAGTTATCCCATAGAATTCGTTGAACTAATAATCTAAAATTACAAACGTTTCGCTTCTACAACCGAAGACAATTGAATTAAGCACATGGATTAAATTATCAGGCGATAATTCTATATTCTCGAATAGTCGAGATTAAGTAACGGATATATTAAATTTTGTATTTTGTAAAACGAACGTATATGTCATATACTTCGTTCTATTATGCTAGAACAAACATTTATCAAACTAATCGGCTTCGATTCTCTTGCGTGATCCTTTAAATTATAAATTTAAATATGATACTAGAAATCGAGTGCCATTGCAATTTACCAACGTATTCGAAACATACGTTTCGTAGATTACCAGTCTTTCGTACTATTCTATATTTTTTTACCTACTAATTTATTTATTCTAATTAAAATTTTTTATCTTATAATAAATTGGTATTTTTTTGTTGCAATATATATTTCTTTTAACGTAACCATTTAAATCTCCAACGTAATTACTAAAATTTCGACTATTTCTTCAAAAATATGTTCGATCGATGTCTCGAGAAGCGTTATGATCAGTTGTTCGCTGCTATAAATCAGCAATTAAATGCTAATGTGTCTGCGGAAATATTAAACATCTTAAAACATAATTTTATTAAGATGGAACGGACGATAGAAATATAAAAGAAAAAGATATGCGTATACAAAACCTCGATCAAGACGTGTTTTCAACAAGTGGTTAAGAGATAATTGAAAACGGAATAAGTAATCAAAATTGCGGCATATTTTACGAAGCAACCTAATATCTGTAATAAAATATTCATAAGCATCTATTATGCGGACATGCGTACTTTAAGAAACTATTTTTTTTTTTTTTTTTTTTGTAGAAACGTTCGTATTTTAATTTTCGTACTTAATCTGGAATCCGTGCCAATCGAGTACAGATCGCCTTTACACGTGCACACACAAAAGTAGATATAAAATTTATCTCGAGGCAAGAGCCTTTGATATTTAAGATTTTACAAAAATTTCCTTCCGTTATATCCTAACGGGAAAATAGCATTGTTAGTTGAAGCAACAATAAAGATAAATGAAGTTTACACGAAAAACTGCATGTTATATCGTTTTGCTCCGTTCGCTTTCAATTTTGTATCATCACTGTACTGCCACTTAACCGGAATATCCGACACCCTCTGTGTTCATAAGAATCATCGTTCCGCGACATTTTAGAAATAATTTTAACGCGAAATCGAATCGCCATTGTCATTCGAACGTAAACAGAATCTCGAGCGTCGACTGTTTCTCGTTATTCGTTGTCGATTCTCGTCTGACAAATCAAGAGATTAAATACGAAAAACAGCAAATCGAAGGTGATTCGCGTTCGAACTGTCAAATGGATCGTCATACCCGTTAGATTCATATAAAAGCGATCAACCGTGAGTAACGATGCATCTAGTTTCGTAAGTTGGACGCTTTCCAAAATACTCGCACAAATCTTATCGCGCCTAGCTTTTCAGTGGTTGAAGTTCGCCAACACCGGTAAAAGAGTATCGTATCGAGAAATCGGCATGAACACGTTCACCGTTGATCAATTTCCATTGTCGATGCCACTGTTCGCCAAATTATAATCTTACGTCATAAAATTATATCTTCCTTTCGTAGAAAATTTTGCATACGCATTGCGAAGAACTCCATGCCGATTTGAATCCGAGACATGATCCGTGAGCGTGTTAAACCGTTGTTTTTTACCTGATTCATTTTCCCTTTATACCTAATATCGGATATATATGTCTACATCACGTTGGCGGAATGTTGAGCGCATTATTATCTAACATTTATCTACGTACTGAAATTCGTTTGAGCGCGATATGTCGTGTGAAACGTATAGAATCGCGAACGTGAATCTTATCGATCGTCTCCGTTATCGAAAATGTAGTAAAAATTCGCTCATAAATTCGTGAAACTTCTTCGCAAAGATCGCGTAACAGGCGTGGAAGAAATGACGAAACGTGTTCGCAAAACGTCCCTAACGTCTGTTCCGTACGAGGGAGAAACTGCTGATATCCTATCCAATGTATTCCGACGGAATGGTCGGGATCGAATTCAAGTAACTCAAAAATTAATGTAGTGGTAAGCCAGCATTAAATATATCAGATCTTATTTTTTAAGCAACGCAAGAGTTTGCGGGCGCATAGGTGTGACGCCTTGAGAGCGAATGTAAGAAAACACAGGGAATCGATGTCTGAATTTCATTCCTTGACACTGTTCACCTGTGTTTTCCACGATCGAATCTGCGAATGCATTGGAAGAACCCTAAGTAGAATGTCCGATTGTAATTAAATATATTGTAAATGTCGGGTCAAATGTCGTAGATAGACGGGGAAATATGTAGAAAAACAGAGTATTACTCTATCATGATAAAAAAAAAAAAGAAAAAAATGGGCGAAGAAAATTGTATATTTTAGGATATGGCTGTTGTGTTAAGCAGAAAGAAGAAATAATTACGTAAACGAATTGCGTCGTATCGTATCGTGTTGCTAGTCAATCGACACGTGTTGAAAAATAAAGACGAATAAACGACGATTCGGCGAGAGTGGTGTAAAGAGCAAGATCGAGTAAGTTAATCATCTCAGAAATATTAAATTATTGTACAAAATTTAATGCCGATAGTTTGTAAGGCCTATCGTTTTACTTGTACGAGATCCATTTATGTTTATAACGTACGATCTATTCGATACTATCGTGCTAAGTTGAATGGCGCGTAAACTCGTATCTATGCACACGATTTATTCACGTTCCTTTCGCGTACGAGAGACAAGCTGGAGTTCTGACTGGTTCCCAAGTTTCTTTAACTATCCTACGCATTATGATTCCGATTCAACAAACACAGATAATATAATATTTGAAGCAGAATGTACTTTGAATTATAATCTGACGATAATTTATCCATATTTTATATCTAACATGGTGTTGAAACAGCGAATAGCTAAAGTTGACTTAAGTAGCTTTTAAAAAATCGTAAGACAGGATTATATCAATGTATTTTATACCGACCATTTTTTAAAAATCACGATCGGTGACAATATTTCCACCAAATACCAAATTCTTTTTCCTTTCTTCTCTCTCTCTTTTTTTTTTTTTTTTTTTTAATACGTAAATAGATAAATTTTGACTATATTTAGCAAGATTTCTTCAAGTACATCTTCGTATAAACATTCGTAAATACTTTTTATACACGAAGATGGTATTATCATTAAAACCGCAATTAATAGAATTAAAGGAAGATATAATACACTGGAACAAGTAAGAACTCTCGCTAGTTTATCTATGCAGTAGCGGCTGACTTCGATGTCCATCCCAATTCTTCGACCACGTGCACTCTGAATCGTTTCCAATTTCAAACAGAAAAGACTAAAGGACTCGCGAGGCTTCACGAAACTGTCAACATGGGAAGGAAGGAGCGAGGAAACGCGTTAGAGGATCAGCCGGCAAACGAAATCTAACATGCACGCGGACACACTGTACATTCGTGTAAAGCATAGCGGAGCCTTATTGAGAAAGCAATATGCATCCTTTAAAAAAAACTGCTTAAAGTATTTTCAAGCTGCTAATTCTACTTGAATAATTAATTCCTATGCTAAGTAATATCGAGGCAATCTGGATTCTCGAAAAATGGGGATCGTCTTCTGCGGCTTCGTCATCGCGAAACTCACTGAAGAAGATCACCTTTTTGGAGGACCACCGATGTAACCCACGGATAGCACTTCAAACTTTATACGTACATTCTCTTTTTCACAGCCAACTGGTCGCTTCGATCGTTCACACTGCCACCTAATTTTTTCACTATTTATGTATTTACTTTTACAAAAAATTACCAAATTTTATATTTCTTTTCGAACGTACCAAACGAAAATTATATCATATCGCGCAATATAATATTTGCATACATATACATATTTTTCGCTACCGTGGGCGGCAGTCAGAGCCCTCTCCACCCCGTATGTAAATACACTACCGAAAATAGTACGTATAAAAATTATTCATCGCCTATACGATACAATTTTCTCCTACTTATTGAATCTTTATTAAAGTATATAATAAAAACGTGAGTGCAGTCCCGGTTCCACCAGCTTCCTCTTCACCGCTTTTGCCGCGGCTCAACACCGTCAAACATGTAAATATGTGTCGTGAAAAGACAAAATAAAGAGGAGGCCGAGGGAAACACGACGGTGCTCGAGAAAAATAGTAGCGGCGCTCCATATTTTGGCGTAAAAATTAAGCGAACGTGTAAACTCGTAAAACCAAACGGGGAGAAAGTGGTTTTAGCGAGTCCCTGGGCCATAACATAGGTCACTAAATATAATAATATTATAGGAATATCTCAGCGTTATTTTGTACATAAACAACTTTATCAACGGATATTAAGAAGTCATCAATAAATCTACATATAAAAAGACAATCCGTATAATTTTCTTTTCGATATCTATTCCCCTATTTTATATATTTCCTCAAATATACTCGCTCCATACATCGGATTAATAAAATGAGATCGTTAAAGTGTTAGATTGATCCGTTTTAAACCTAAATTAAATTTATTAACAAACATATATATTGTAGAAAAATTGGCATATAGTTTGTGATGTGTCTCATGTGTGAGAATATGTTGATCGTATTATACAAACAATACAATATTTATTTAAATATTTAAGGCATAATGTAGGCATTGGGCATAGTTGTGGAATATAGATCAGTGAACATAAGATGTAATATAGACGTAATATATTTATTTCAAAGATTTAAGTAACAATACACATAAATAAGACAATACAATACTTTTATTTTTATATACAAAAGCTATGTTTATCTGCACTGCGGTTTCGGCATAAATATATTTTTTTTGACGTACGTGGATTTAAATTAAATATAACTTTAAATCATTGATACATATATATCATTGATACATATATCTTATTTATAAACAACTAAACACAGAACAAAACACGAAACATTCGGAATGTCTTTCTTTTATAAATTAACGTATATATTATTAAAAAATTATTTTTGACAATCTAAAAAGAGGATACATATGATTTTATGATACATGAGAGAGTGTAATTGAGTTTACGAAAATCTAAAAAATAATACACATATATATTTATTACCGTGTATTGCTTATATGACGTATTATTTGTTTTTCTGTAAAAATAAATTTGACATTCTACATTACGAATCGCATTGCAGTTTACTTAATTTGAACACAAGACTATTTCTATTGTCCTGTCTCTGTTTTTTTAAATAAAATCTTTGGTGATATTAATTAACAAATTGTATATAACACATTGTACAAAGTAACTATTTCATATCACACAATAGTCATAAGCTTTTTCACGTGAATAAATTAGTTTCTTTTGACCATAGCAAAGCTGAGGCCGAGAATACTTGCAATACCGATAATAACCCCTCCTGCAATGGCCATACCGTATAGACCTTCTGTAAAAAAAAATCCTCGTAATAATTTAAAAATTAACATTTTTGTCGTTTTTGCTTCATTCATATTACAAAATGCCATAAAGAAAAAGATATGCTTGTGACTAGAATTAAAGTATATGAAACAAACACAAGTTGAATACTGTAAAGGTATTGAAAAAATTTCATATATAATACTACTTTTATTAAACATGTAAAATATACACACAGAAAGAGTAGCAAACACAATTTTCTAGTATTAACACGAAGAGCTAATATAATTATATTAATAAGGAAAGGTCAACAGTGTGAAATGAATACTCCTAATAAAATTGTATTAAGACCTATGTGATAAATACTGCTATCATTTTAGAAGTACGCAAGTCCGTTCTTTATTCGTTCCATTAAAATAATTCAGATCAAAGATATGCAAAATGCAATTTCTATATCATTTAATATAAACATGTATACATATATACACAGGTACAGAGCATTTGTACTTTCCTAGTATAGAGAACATAATGAAATTATCATGTTAGTAATGTGCAGACTTCTTGATTCATTCATGATATAACATCTAAGTTATTTACAGGTATAAGATATTAAATGAAATTAATATCAGTTAACTTTGACTAAAGGAAATGTAATAACTACTAACCCATGAAAGTATTACTATTGTAAAAAATAAAGATAAAATGATTGATTTATACTACGTGCTGACTGTAAAAGCATCAAAATGACGACGAAGCATCAAACGAATAACAAACTTTATCTGTCTAAAGCAATAATAATTTATAAAAAAGAAACCTTTTTCCATTTTTTTCTTGATCAATGTTTCCAGATGTTGTACTTGTTGATTTCCAGGTTCAACTTGAAGAAACGATCTGACATATGCTAAAGCTTTCGTATATTCCTATAAAGAAAATAAATAAATACTAATTAAACAGTGCTGTTTATTTTGAAAAGTTTCAGCAGGCTCGTAAAAGTCCATACCTTTATTCTAGCGTTTCCAATAGCTAAATAATAGAGACAATCTCGTTTCTCACTATCGTTATGATTGCAATATAAATCTTCCAATAACATTATTCCCTTTCTGATGTCTGCAGGATATTTGCTTCTAACAAGACACCAAGCATATTCAAATTGTGCTTTTTGTGTTATAACAGATGAACGTAATTGTTCGTTATATATACGTTCAAATTTCTGAAACAGAAAAATCATTTTTTAATCTCTCGGTTTATGATGTAATACTTTTGTGTATCTCTGAAGTATGAGTAACCAATGAATAATGTTGTCATTTTATTTTGATTAGAGCTTAATATATAGACTTATTACAAGCTTCGTACAAAGACATTATGTATTAAATATAATTGCAAAATTCCTTAAAAAGCCTACCATAATTTTATATCAAAAGAAAAATGAATAGAAATCACATAACCTTTATTGCTATATAGACACATTCAGTGTTATTTTACAGTATAAGCAAATGGAAATTTCATTTTGCAAATTTAATAATCAAATATTTAAAAATATTTCATACTACATACATTAATTATATATTATTATATTACTTATTATATATTTAAAATATGTGATTAAAACATTAAGGAGTCGACAAGTAAGAATGGTTTTCGTGTATTCTTTATTAAAAGAGTGTACCTTTAAATCATCAGAAGAAACAACCTCTTCAAGAACGTCCTCCATCTTCTAATACAAATTCGCAAGAAAACTACGAAAAACAATTTATCCTGTTCTAAATCCTACCTTAAAAGCAAAGAACTCATTACAAAACTACCAACTTCGGTCCGGCAATTGAGCTGTCAAAGGCAAAGAAACAAGCAAGTTCACATATGCGCTTCTACTTACAGTCACTACTTATTGGTAAGAATAGCAAGGCGCCATTATATGTATGGTTTAAACGACCATAAAGATGTACATGTATATTGGACTTTGTTCTTTTAACAAAATCATTTTGATTTTATGATGTTGGCAGTGCCAAACTAAACCAAACGTCTCTAGATTAAAAAATACAACTTTTCGCTTAACACAATAAGTATATGTTTAATCTTAAAATAAAGGAAAGAAAAAGTTCGTTTAATCATGCGCTGTGGTGGTAACTCAAAAATATTAACAATTGATTTAAAAATAAATAAATTAATCTATTTTTCATAAGTTATATGTAAAAAATGTTTCATGTAAAAAATAAAAAATGATATAAAAAGAAATATACACTGCTGCAGCAGATAAAATTCTAATGTATATTTTGTGTTAAAATTAATATAAATAAGAAAATGGAAGACTGAGCGAAAGAAGATACAAATAACACAAACTATCCTGTTTTTCAAACATTTATTATGAAATCAATTACTCGTAGTTCATTAACAATATGTATTTTTTCATGTTAGTTATTACCAAACATTTCGTTTAATCGTTTTGTCAATGAATACAATGGCAAGCCCATTACTGTATAAAAATCACCGTCTATTTTTTCAATTAAACAACCGCCAAGACCTTGTACGCCGTAACCTCCAGCTTTATCTCTGCAAAAAAAAGAAACAATTAGCAATATTTTCACATTATTAAGATTATAACATTTACAAAAAGATGAAATATTTTACTCACAGTGGTTCCCCTGATTTTATATATGCCCATATTTGTTCTTCCGATATGTCACCAAATTTTACTTTTGTAGATTCATAAAAATTGACTTCTTTCTTTGGCGTTTTTAAACATACTCCGGTATAAACTATGTGTTCCTTATTTGCTAAACTAAAATCATATTTTTACTTAAGTTAAGTTGACGTTAATATTACTTATGTATAAAGTAATATATAGTTATATTTTACCTTGATAACATTTCAAATGCATGTAAGTTATTCTTTGGTTTACCATAAATGACATCACCCATTGTAACCAAAGTATCTGCACCAATTATTAAGGAAGGTGGTGTTACATCTTCCTTTAATCTATCATATACTTCTTGCACTTTATATTTTGCCAAGTCTTGTACATAGTCACCAGAATTTTTATATGCCGATCTATCTAAATTTTCATCATACGTAGATGATACTACTTCTATATTTATACCCTAACATACAAAATAGATATATCCATGTACTACAGTACTAGTATAGTTATATTAGTATAGTTATAGTACTGTCGCAAATTAGTAATATTTAATTATATGTATATTAAGGCTTATGACAAATTAGACTTATGTAAAGTTTGCTTTTTTAAATAGGTTATTATGTCATTTACTAAGGTTACAATAATACATAAATATTTTCTGATATTATAGTAACTGTGTTTATGAATGTTATAAAGAAGTTACCAATTGCTTCATTATTTCATATCGTCTAGGAGATCCACTGGCTAATACAACTCTACCTGCTGTCAAGACTTGCACTACTTGTTCAAACATTATTTTTTCTTTTCAGATTGCATTAATGAAGTAGCTTTAGGAATAAAGTCTTGCAAAAGTTCAATATTAAGGTTTCCTATGTAGTCTTTCTATCTATATCTTTTTATCATTTTTAAGAATACAAATTAATTTATTATTCAATCAAGATGATTATATAATCACTCATAAGGTACAGAATACAGAATACATAGGCCTATCATTGTATGGGTCAACCGACGAGGTACAACTCACAGATTACAGACGTACAGAACTGTCCTTACAATTAGTCAATGCTGTCACATTATTGTTACATGATAAGATAAATACAATGTTTCCAGATGTCGCTAGTTACGAAGTTTTCTGCTAACGAGTTTAATACTCCATAGGAAACTATTTGGCATTTTGAGTTGAAAGGAACATTTTATTTTTCACTGTAACAAATCAGATTTAGTTTTCGATTTTAAGATCTTTATTTCTTTATCTATTTTAATATGATTACAGAGATTACGTCTATCACTTATCTAAGTTTGGTTTAGTAGTATTTATATATATATATATTCATTTATAGCATTCATAGAAAAATAAGAATATTTTATTTATTACTAAGTAGACTATATTTATAACAAATTATATTTCTATTGGAAATTTGAAATTTAATCAGTAATAATTGGAGGAACATATGTTTAATTAAACATATATCTACATAAATAAATAAAAGTACACAAAATGTTGAACTTCTAGGAGATATCGTCGGTTGCATTAAAACAATTTCAGAAATACAAACGAGGTGGCATATAACAAGATATCGTGTAACCGTTTTGTCAGTTCGATGAAATTAAAATCGACTAAAAGTGCGTAAAAACGACGGGCATGGCAACACGCACTCGTGATATTCATTAACGGCTGTTACGAGAAAGCGAAGTGGAGGATAAGCGGACGGTTCATATCGTTCAAACTTAGTCTTATACCTTACTATACCTTTTTATTACTTGCTATCATAAAACGTATTTTCAGTGTTACATACTTAATTTGTAAATCAAATATACTGTCATAAAAAATGGATGGAATTTTTTAAAACTAACATCGAGTACACGTAGTGTTAAGCCTACGTGTTTTAATGGAATCATCTAGAAGTTGGCATGGTAATTGAATGTGGATGACAAAAGAGAAGACGATTAAAGGCGTAAAGGGTAAGTAAAAGGGGAATAGGGTGAATATATAGCGCAGCTTAAAAATATTAGAGCGGGAAGGAGAACTATTTTCTAGACACAGAAGATTCTAATACATCGTAATCGGTAAATTACGTAAATGCCGCATGCCATGAACGAACCTAAAGGTCAGTCAGTCCGAGGTCTTACATAATCGCAAGGCGAAAGGTTGACCCATCTTTACGCCGTAGCCTTCCAACTGAACAAAGATTTCGTGGCATTTTTTCGCCATACCTCGCATTGTTTCGACGGTGCAACGATCTTAACAGTTACATTAATTAATTCAAAACGATTTTTTGAGTGGTGGGAGGGGGGAGGGGGGGTTGTCACGATTCTTATAATTAGCCTTACTTCTAACAGCATCTGTGATGCTTATCTGTTGTGTTATTTTATTTCATTATGATTTTTATTGTACAACGGACATTTCATGGCGATATTTGATTGATCGTACTTGAGATAATATCATAAAATTGAGTTCATTGTGAATAAATTACTTGCGTACTTAATTCTGTTTAGAATCATGTTGCCATTGAATTTGAAGTCATTAAGAAACTTCCAGTTATATAGTTTACGGAAAAGATTCGAACCGATTAAAATATGCACTTTCTTTGCATAAAGACTACTATAATTTCAAAGAAATTGAAATCTGCGGAAACGTATTGATTGCAGCTGAAGATGCAAATTACCCGGAATTCTCGAAGATGATTTCATGAAAACAACATTGGTTATCTGAAGATCTACATAATCAAAGACTATGACGAGCAGGATATTAAAAACCAGTTATTAAAGAGTATTCATAGACAGAATGCCAAGATAAACGTAGATGATGTACGCTATTGTTACTTCATACGTTTGCCTCTTTACGGAATTGTAAATGGAAACAAAGATCTTAGGAGAGCGGGGAACATTCTTCAGTAAGAGGAAATTTGTTGCAATTTTTGTAAAAACGGTGAAACTTAGTATAAATTCTGCTAATGTAGCTCCTAATAATCAAATCTGAGGTAAATCTTTGAAAAAAAAGGAACAAAACGAAGAAACTTTAGAATCCTTTTGTTCTTTATTACTTTTAGTTAAGGAAACGCGTAACAATAAGATATAGGATCTATACCTATATCTATATAGGATATATACTAATATATATCATATGATACTAATATACTGCAATACAACCAAATATATGTATATTAAAAGAGAAGGAGGAAGGAACAAGAAAATATGATAGGTACATGTCGCTTTCTTTTTTTCCTTTTTCATATATTTATTTTCTGAATATTGGAACTTCCAATGAATGACCAATGATCGTAAGATATTATGAAAATTAAAAATTATGAAAGTATTCTCGGTCCCACGGAGAAATAAATTACGTTAATAAGCACGAAGCGTCTTCTCGTACTTTCACTAACTTTACATATCCTTCTTATCTCTGCCGAGTCTGAATTTGCCTCATCCGTATCCTGAAGTTGTTCCTTACCATATAATCAAGGTTAATAGGAAAATTAAGTTAAATAAGACAATTTTGGTTAAAAACTATGAAACGATGACAAGAATTGCATCATAAGTATGTGGTATGCAATCCTTGAGCCGACAATTGGAAAAGAAAGTGAGATGTTCTGGCTCGTCCAGTTTGGCGGATTTGCGAAGTCGTATACTAAATGTGGTGAAATTAGTGAATTGGCTAATAAGTGAAATTACTGGTATAGGTCAACCTCTATTTCTACGCGTATGATGAAACATTGCGTGGATATCGTAAAAATCGTTTGAGTAATTAATTATCACCATGCTGCACCGCATTTCTGTATTGGACATTACATAACAGTATTATATATCGAGTTTGGAACGTTATCGAATACAAATAACGAATTCTATTGATACAAATTTGCAACAACTTGTGTTGGTCTTATTGCTTTTCTTCTCCTCTCGTTTTATCTCTTCACATTTATCTCTTCACATAGGACACCGTCCTACGCATAGACTAAAGTTATTAAATGTTTTATCTCTAAAATTATTAATTTTTTCTTCCATCGATCGCCATTCTATCGTCGATTGTACGGCAATTTTACGTCGATAATCAACTTGCAATTCGTAAAATTCATTCGTAGAATTTCGCATATTTTATTACGAAAGTTACTATTATATAAGCAAATTTATCAGCATTGCTAATTTATACCTTGTCACTTGTAAAACTTCGCTGATGATACTAGTTCAATCGTGGAAAAAGATAATTTTATCGAAGCAAAATTAACTTTTTTCAAAATAATTGTACAAAAATCTCATTATTAACTAAAAAGGTGATTCTCAAAAATTTCATTGCTCGTTTCATTAATTGCTCGTTTGTTTAATCGTTACTACGAATTCGCTTACTGCTCATCCCGTCTGTGAGTTACTGACATCAGTCAGCACATTTTGAAACGTGCTTTTTCGTAGCAATTTATGATTATTTAATTCGACGTTGAAGCAGTAAAGATTCACCTTCCCGACATCCCTTAAGCCTTAAGGCGTCGTATGGTAAAATCAGGTAAAATCGCGGCTGGTGAGTCGAGATGCAGCGGTAATCGCCAGGCTGTCGTTATTAAATGTGATTACGCAACTCGAAAAGTGGCTTCAAAGGACGCGCATTATGACACTATGGCACGTAGCCGTTTCTATGGGGCGCTACGTCATGCCTCGAGGTGTCTGCGTTTAGCATTACAGCTAATACGCCTGCGAACAGGGGCGTATTCAGACGGAATTCGATCCCGGAACACGGTGATCCTTTTTTTTTCTGTACCGCGATTATACCTCGCGGATAATAAAATCACTTTGTTAGGTTGGATACTATTGCATCGTTTTTTATTTTCGTATAAGTTTTCCAGTAGAATTTGATACCGTAGGTAGTTCCGGAGAGTTATAGTTTACACATATATAGTAGTTCATCAGAATTATAATTTTTAAGTTATTTTCAATATGTACAATATTTCATATGTATAATGTTATGTTATGTTATGTATGTAATGATATGTGTAATGTTATGTTATGTTATGTATGTAATGTTATGTGTAATGTTATGTTATGTTATGTATAATGTTATGTTCAATATTTCATATTTTCAATATGAAAATTGTGTATTAATAACTTCTTTCTTGCAAATGATGGATTACGCAGTGTAGGTATGTGTTTGCTCCGGAAGTGGAGGCGTTTCAAATATTTGAAGGACGTAAAATTTTTTTAACGGAACTGTGGAATGGAACTTTTTCATATATCAATTAAAGTATCCCCTAATTTTGTATGGAAAACGTATATATAAAATACTTGTGTCCGAAAACTATTGGTTTAAAGTTTAACGATGTAAGAATTAACGTAGGACGGACAAGGTCCTAATTAACGTATATACATACAATGTATCCGTAACGTTACGAACGAAGGAGAACAAATAAACGATATGTTGTATTTATTTTACTAATAATTTTTAGATATACTTTATAAAGTGTAACGAGATAATCTTTCGAAATACATCGCACAGAACGAATTTAAATAAACGAAACGAAATAAAAATAATTAAATCTACCATAAGCCGAGAATTATTTGCGGATTTATAGTTATTAGTTAATGGCATTTTGTTCAAACAGAGATTAACGAAAGTATTATAAGAAATAATTGTTATTAATCCGCTCCTATCCGTCGATACTAGTACTTGCATGATGTATACGAAAGATCTATTCGTATATAACTTACCTGATCGTCTCATCTTCTCTCAGCTGACTCTACAGGCTATAGACAGCTGCATGATTTGTCCATACTTGCGTGTACAGTCTCGTTAGGCAGTTGCGCTTGATCGATACCTACTTTGAAATAGAAATGGAATGTAAATTGCACTTTTCGAATACGGGAAGATGGATTAAAATATCTCCAAGCGAAGAATGTAATATAGTCATTAAAGAAATTCTGTAGTCATATGATTGGGTAATATTACAAAATAATTACGAAGTGATGTAAAATGGATTTGAAAAATAATTATTTGTTTAAAAATATTCGTTTACAGAGGTGCTACATACGCTTGCTATATCTGTTATAATTTTGTTATATGAAACGAATTGAAAGAATTCACCACTTCCCTTTCTACGTGACCTAACATTTCAAAGCACATTATGACTTTTAATTAGTCTAACTCTGATTGTTAAACGCTACTGTGACCAAAGAGCCTTTGAGCGGATCATCCAATCGATGGATGTTGCTTCTTTTGACTGTCATCGGCAGCAGACCGATGGGAATTAATGAAAAGGGAACGCAAAAATTGAAATCACGAATGATTTGTCGCAACGAATTATTGCGATACAAGTTACCTATTGTCGAAAATATTCAGAGTCACGAGATATTATTAAGCGTCACACATAAATTTATTACTGCCTCTTCCTCTATAACATGTAACTTAAGCAGCATCAGCCTTCTTTTCGTCGTAGTTGTTAACCTAATCTTTCTAGGGTTGTTAGATAGAAGAATCTTCCCTCGCTTATGCGTGAACGGCCCGCGCCTCCTCTTCGTACCTGAGTTTCATCATCAATGATATCACGTATATTTCCTCTCTTTCTTTCTTAATATTCATTAACTTCTTTGCATTCGCAACTAAGATAACCGCCAAATATTTATTGACTAATTTCTTTACTTTTACGATCCCGATAATTGTGATATTAAATATACGTGTACATGTATTCTATATATCTAATGTACTATGATTCCTCCAAAAATTTCAAGATTAAATGAATAAATAAATACGTCTCACATTATCACCATTGTTTCTGATAGATGGATAGATAGGTCGAACATCAAAGGCGCATTCGCAGACTTCCCGAGCATCTACATGACACACCTTCTGTCACAATAGCGAGTATTTTTCTGACCTTTCAGTTGTCATTAAAAAGAAAGAAGAAGCTCGGCTGACGTGAAACGGAATTGCGGTTCGACTAGTTTCAAAGCAGCGGTCGACCGCCGCGAAGGACTGAAAACACTGGCATTTCAATCTTCAAACAGATATACTCTGTCTACCCTTCGTTCCCATTTGTTTCTCCAACGATTCAAGGAAAAGGTCCTACCATTCTATTAGGTCATCCCATAAGTAACGCTCTTTTTTTTACAACTGAATTTAAAACGATAAGATAATACCAATACAAATAGCTATTAACTCTTAACGATCGGCAATTGCTGATCTGGATAGTGATTAATATTATCTGATTAGTGACTGGCATTATAATAATGTAATATAATATAATGCAAAATATTATTCCAAGTTATAGTCGTGATAAATAAAATGTACCGAAATATAAGAAATTCTTCATGCGTTTCCGTTTCTTTTGTTTTCTATAACGCAAGTGAGATGTATTAACAACGAAGCTTCTCGATTTTCAAGGACTAATTGTTTATTTGCACTTAATATATGTACATACCGTAAAAATCGTATTGCTTATGAGGCGAGCTAATTTCGCTTTTCATCCTGAACAGTAGCGCACGGTATTGCGCGTCCTCGTTTGTCGCTCCGATGATTTCCACTCAAAAGACGTATACATTCCAGGAACCTAGTTGCGTCTAACAGCTGAATAGATGAACTTGTTACATTTATTAAGCGTACACGATTTCCCTAGTTCGTGGAAGCAGATTGTTTTCCAAAGGATCGTGCATACTGTACGACTATACTGTATAGTGTAGGACGTCGTGTCGCGCCACATGAATGACACGATGTAAATGTCGGTATATGGCCGTGGAATCCTACGAGAAAGGCTGGTACATTCGAGCCGAACATTAATAACAAATCAAGATCTCCGATCAGCATTAACGTCACAAATGAATTTCACCGAAATCTCCACGCGATGATTTCGTACCGTACATATTTCAGTGACAAATTATGTAACGAATGCTCCCGTTTTGACCTTATGCGATCAACGTTGATCGCGCGTTGAATTTTTAAAAGCATAAAGTTGTACGACGAAGACAAGTGTGTAAGATATCAGCGAAACATGTATCTAACGAGAAATGAAAGTGATTGATCGTTGACTCTATCGAACAATTTAACGAACAACTTTGGTAGCTGCGATCGTTCTCGATTTAATTAAAACAGGAAAGATACGAGCAATAGAAATGGAAGATATAATTTGTTTTATCGTTTTCATTATTTAAAGTTTTGTATGATATTTTTAGCAACTTGTATTCAAAGATTTTTAAACAACATCATAGCGGCGAAGTTTCACGTATACGCAGATTAAGAAAATCTCGATGTACTTACATAATAAACTATTACCATTTAAAAATATTAAAGAAATTGTCTGTAGTTAAATAGCGCATGATAATTTCTCCTCTTTATTTTATAATTTATTTCGTGCTTGTTTTCTAAATCTGAAGTATGTTAGCGAAATATCCATCGAATGATAATAAAATAAACACGATAATTGCTAAAATCTATTTACCAACGATTTTGAAAATACATATTACAATATTTATATACACGTTATTAGCATTATCCGAGCATGTTAATTACCCATATAAAATGCCTGTACGAGGTAAGATGATTTTACATGTCGAGATAAGAGATACGAAAGCGGATACAAGTAAAATGCGCCTTTGTCGCGAGAGTCGATCCTCGAATCACTGAACGATATAACAGTGATTCATAATGCGAAGTCGTCGATGATTGCTAACGATATAAATAAAACAATTAGTTAATCTCGTATTAGAATTTATTCTTTAAATTATGACGCAAAAGCTAATAAACTTTACATCGTTCAATTTAATCGCCTAATAATACAATATTGAACATAAAATCGGATTTTATATGTACATAAAAAATGTGGTATTACTACGACGTCGTCAAACACGTAATATTTTACATTGTTCTCAATGTTCCGTCCCACGTTTCATTTCTATGCAAATAATTAACAAAGTAAAAGATTACACGAATGAAAAACGTGTCTACAAAGTGAATTTCTTTTATTAAGAATTCGCTACAATTCCCAATCAAACAGAGCATTCGTACGATCATACCATATTCACCACGTTTACATATATCCATGGAATCGAAAATTCGGTTCGTTATACTTGGATTCATGCGAATTCTAATAATTAAGTTACGAATCGATGGTCGAATTTTCATGTTCACAAAACAATATACCTAGTGTGTATGTACCTTTCTCTTGTTTCGTGGCGTACTGCCATGTAGATATGTTCATGCCTGCCGCAGGAAACGAAGACTAATAAAAATCCGTTGCGGTTAATCATTACGAGATCAAATCTATCACGTAACAAGAAATCGAAGAAGCATCATACAGATTACTCGTGCTATTCAAGGCGACGAAAAAAAAAACCGATGCACAGAATACGTGAAATTACATCTTAATAACATGCGGGTGGGGACTTTGATCTAAGATAACATGCGGCTATTTTTAAGATAAGAGTAAAGTTGTAATTTTTTAACTACGAGCGTTGTTTACTTAAATTAATGCCGTTAATTAACGTGATTCTTGAAAGGAACTCAATCTCTATTAAAAGCACAATTAAAAGCGATATTACAGTTTTTAACGATATTAGGTAAATTTCTCATTATCCAAGCGTAATCGATCTTCTATCAGTTAGTATATTTTCGATTAACAAACAAATAAATAATTCGGCTACGTTTATCCAAATTTGCTTGATATTATTTAGAAAATATTGTTGTGTTAGATGTAATTTTCACTTCGCATAGAGAAACAAGGAAGATTTGTATTTGGCAAGTTATAAAGCAAGAAAAGTTACGATCCTATTAAAGGAAAAGGTATTTGTAATTATTATCGTATCTACTTGATGAGGCAAGAAAAACGATTATTGGCGAATTTATGAAAATTACGTTCAAATAGTCGTTGATGCATTATCGCCGATTGTAACTTACGCCGCAAATGTCAGGGTTAAGCAAAAGACCGTTGCATTAGAACACCGATATTCCAATATCGCGGGAAATTCTGGGTAATTTACTTTTTTTATTTCGTCCGAGTTTTGTTTCGGTATCGCGTGCTTGAAACGTTGCAAATATGTTAATAGTAGAGCTGATAGGTTGTTGTTAAATGTCAGCATGTACTTATTGAAAATATTTTATAATTAAGACGAAGAAACGGCAGAAGTAACAAACTTCAAAGTGCAACGATAGGGAAAAGAGTTGCGTTGACCCTTTACGTTGATTCCTGCCAATTTTTAAATCTCGTTGTCGTTAAAAGTCGCTTCGATTGATTGGGAGAAGGTTTCTAAATATTATTTTAAATCGGCGAAGCCTCAGAAAGAAGTTTTAATTCTGAGAATCTAGGTAGTAGATATAAATAGTTCTAGTGAAAAGACTACGTCGTTTCTACTTATTTAGATACTAAAAGACTTTCACTTGTTGGATTATCGAAGATTTTTGCTAAATAAATTCACTAAGGAAAAGAAGCCAAAATTCTGTCTTTTGAATATCATATTATTTCAAATATGCAATTTATTATGAAATGGATATTTTTATTAAAAAATTGCTAAATAAATTATAATAACAATTCGTTATTTTTTGCAACATTTTAAAACTCTTAATTACTATTCAAACATTAAAGTACGCTGTTATTCGTGTTAATTTTGCTAAAAGCAATGACAAAGCGCGAACTCTATATCGAAATTGCTTTTAAAAGTAATCGAAATGAAATTAATATTGCGTCAGGTAAATGCAATGTTAATAAATGACGCTATATGTATATAACTCGTACATCTATACGTATAAACGTGTCATGAGCTGTGCGTGCAGAAACGATTCAAGGAAACGAAGATTTCCTCTTCTATAATCGCAGCTAACACAATTGTACGTGACCTAGACACTGCATCCCTTCATACATTCAATCATAGCCTGTTTTGTTCGACTTTATAAAAATTCTGAACAAATATCCGGTAGAACCTTGCAACAAATGGCAATTATCTTCCTACTTCTCTCGTATCTTTTGTATTTCTTGTTTGTATTTCTCTGTTATATTACTGCATTTCACAACTGATGCTATCGACGAAATTGAAATTGAAATTAAAATTCTGTGCTATGAATCATACACTCGGATTTGTTCATTGAAACATAGTTTTCACGGTAATTTTTTACCGTACGTTATTTAATTCTGAATTTTCACCTTCTGCCTTATTTCTTTATTGTTTCCAGTAATTACTTAAAATTTCGATTTCGTTTAATAACCTATTCTTTGTATTATACGTTTATACGGATTTATTACGGATATGCATAAGTTTTATCGCTTTTGAATAATATTAATAATTAATAAATATTTCGTTCATAAAATAATTTATTCTTTAATACATTTTTTTTTTTTTTTTTTTTTTTGATTGATAAAGAGATCTTTCATTTTAATTTTCGTCATTATATTTGACATCTTTTATTTAATTAATTTTACGGCTTGCTCCATACGCACAAAAAGTTTCTTCAATTTGCTTTCACATTTTAATGATCACCTTGTTTTGTCTGGTATTTAAATCCTTAAATGTTTCATCCGTAAATCATTTATCCGTAAAGCAACTTTTAAAAAATCTTTCGCCAATGTATAAGGCGACAGCCGTCACTTGATTTCTGGACCTCGTGTGTTTCTCGAAACGTCCGAAATTCTTGGACGCGCTGCTCTTCCGGAGGATGAGCGAAGAATAAATCCGCCATAAGGATGATATCATCCATAGTCACGAGCGATACAATGGATAATTTCGCTGTACCGAAATTAATAGACGGGCCATGGACCATCGTTGTACGTATCGAGCGTCAAGATAAAAAATTCCAATTCCTCGATTCATCCGAGCACATTTTTCCGAAGATGCACTGGTCAGAAGAAGTGCATTGTGAAGAGGGCAGGGATGACCCCTTTCACTGTACCACGTTGCTACGGTCGTGTATATAAAGAGGCGAAGCATCTGACGAAGAAGCACAAGTACCAACCCATCTGCATCCTAACCGCTTCATCGCCGGTGTCCGTGTGACAGAGAGATTATGTTCACTATCAAGGTAGGTACTCAGTCCGTAATACACGCGCCCGACAGTTGTCCGCGATACACGGTTTTCATACGGCGAGATAAGTCTTCTGACTTGAACGCCACCAACTTGGCCGTGAATTACCATCGGTGTTAGGTAAACGGGTCGAAGCTTTGATTTACGTTGGCTATGGGGAAAAATTGGCTACTCTCGTTGGTAGCGTGTCCCTCGTCACGCATACATTTCCCGTGATCGGTGTGATACTCTAACGATAAGCACAGAGGAAGATCTATGGATATCGAGATATCGCTTAAACGTGGTTACAACTTGATTTCAAGTCACTGTTCGTTGTTACTTGTATCTATGAAATAACTATTACATATCCTTCTTTCATTCCTTTGTAGTTTGACAAGCCTGAAATAATATTCAAGTAGGTGTAGCAATCATTTCTTTCTTTCTTGATTATTTGGAATTTTGGACTTTACTTTCGATAGAATTACACAATTATTCTTATTTTATTCTTGAAATACGTCGGCGATGTACATGCGAATAATCAATGTTGAATTAATAGGATTGATCAATGAACGAGTAATCTGTCATGAAATAGTTGTGCTAGCGATAAACAGGGTTATTTCAGAACAGAAGCAACGAACATTCGAAAACCCTTCGCGTTTATTCCGAATGATATAATATCGTATTTTAAATCGTATAATTTTTTATAATTTTTTTTTTTGTTGTGTCGCCTTCCATTAACGCGATAATGACTCGCCATAACGCGTTGCTATCAAAATTATCTACGTATTGTGAGACAAAACACGAAGGACAAACACAGAACGCGCGTGTAACGAAACGGTTTTCTCAATCGATATATGTTTCTAAAAAATAAAAGGGACAGAAAGCTTGAAACGCGACGGTACTAGTGGGATATGTACCTGTAACATCGAAGTTCCCGCGAAATTCGATATTCGTGTTATAAATGTTAATATTGTATATTTATATGGTAAGAATTGAGTTTGCTGATAACGAAAGCTCTTCCGCGTGTACCGATCTGATTAATATTTATAATTCTTGAAATATTTCGTATTGTATCGTACAATAACCACGGTAATACAATACCAATACACGCAACGTGGATCACATTTCTTACGTGCTCATTGTATTAATATTTGTATTAATTTGTTCTTCATTTCGGTGATTGCAATTCTTCGTGCCGCGCAAATGGAATTGCACGTATACCTAAAATATTTTAATCGATACTGTTCTATTATAGAAATAACGAGACAAACAAATGGTCATTGACAAGCCTTAATATCTATGGTTTTCTGTAGAAAAAAAATACCGAGTCACGATATTTTCACGTTCGAAATATCCGCCGTTATCGAATTTTGAAACTTGAATTCATGTACGAATCTGACTTATTGACAGAAGTCGTATCCTTTCGCTCCGTGTATGTAGCTTTCGAATTAGATAGGTGTTACATCAGGATAACTTTAAAGCCGATTACTTGCTCGTGCGACTTTGATGCTGTCGTTATGTCACTTATATACGGATACGACTTTTCTCTTTTGTTCGTATAGCAGTGTCTTCGTCGCATCGCTGTTGCCTTATTAGCATCGAGCTAAAGATATTTTTACATACATTGTCAAGAATATTCTACGCACAGGTATTCCACTCGAAACATTTTTTCGTAACAGAATCGTCCTTCCTTTTCATTTACTCAACAAATTGTAGAAATTGTACATAATATATGTACGCAACGATAGTTGAAACGAACCTGTTAATCGAATTGAGCTGAAAATATATTTTATTAATAGAACTCGTAGTCAAACATGTACAAATAATACTCTGCGAATGATACGAAAAATATTCATACTCGGCAAGTTAAGCTCGTTATTCTTCTCTTACGCTGCATGCGTATCTTTTTTTTCAAATCAACGATTCGTTCTCGATGCAGGATTTAAAAGGAGGCGTCCGAAGATCTTCATTAGCAATCGCTGTTGCGATTGCATACAATCAAAATTAACGGAATTCGAACGAGGGAACAGAGGACAGGCGTGAAATTAAGAATAGAATTATCATAACAATTACGAACGACGAACGACTAGCACGATTGCGTCACGTTACACTCGTGTCGACACCTTTTTCTTCGAGGTAGGACAATTGCGATGGAATAAAGCATGACACCAACGAACATCCCGAATACTTTCGTGTACGCGTGCACACACGCGTGCGTTCCAATTGTGTCATTTCTCGCGCCACTTTGCCATTTAACTGGGCCAGGTAATACGCTCAACAAACGGGTATCGAACAATGAAAGAAATATTATTCATAGTTTTTATGAAAAAAAAAAACAATCGCCGCTATTCTAACTAAAATCTTTTGTATCTTATGTACGTTTTCCACATTGACGATAAAATTTCTCGCGAGTCTCAATAATGAAAAATCGTTCTTCCGCATTATCGAGGTTACAAATGATTGCTTATTGCAGTCGTGACAAGAAAATAATAGCTAATTTCGAAGGCGACTTAACTAGTTTTAATATGCGCATATATATACACACACACATTTATATATGTATAATGTATAGATAACTGTACGAACGACTACCAAGTAAGTAAAGTATGAAACAAAGTATCAACGAAAAAGCAGAAAAAGTAATGCAAAGTAGTGTTATTTGTAAGTTTTGAATAGCTAAAATTGATTAGAAAGAAACAATAGATTCTCGTTATTCTCGTTGTTTTTAATTGTTTATCGTAAAACACAACTTCCAAAATAAAAAGAAGGGAAAGAAAATGTAAGAGAAAATGTTCGATGAAAAACAAGGAATAAAATTCGACAGAAAGATATATGCATCCGTATCAAAAACATCGATTGCATATAAAAGTAAATACGAAAAAGGTACCACCGTCGAAGATCAAAAATGGTTTTGAATTAGTTTTTCGATTCGAAATCCAATACCAATATCGTTACTGCACAACTACGACGGATGGCGGAGCGATGGCGGAGCGAAATTGACAATCAACGAACGTATCGAAACGCGTCGGTGCACCTCTCAGACAGGGTCCCCTCGGTGATCGTTTGACCTTATGAATGAGAAGAAGAAGCGCCTTCGCGTCTCTCCGGTTCTTTCATAATCCGTGTGATTGCACGTTACGCGGCGCATCATTACCGCCACTGGTAATTCCTCCTTCATTCCGCGCGACACTTGTGAAACTTTCCACGCCTTGTCATTTTCGCGACTGAACCGCGTAACAACGGGGTCCGGTGCAATTAACATTTCAAGTAGCGATTCGTTCGTATCGAGATCTTTCTATCGCGCGCCTTGATAAGGGATCGCGAGCGAAAAACGGCCGATATCGATCGAGAGAAAGAGAGGAAAATCAAGACAGGCTACGTCCGCTTGTACACTCCGGCATACCTCTTCGATTTCCTTCCTTGTCCTCTCCCCCTTGGTGACTGGCTTCGCTTGGCCTTCCGCGCGTTCCATTGTCTACGCGGTGAACACGACACGTAGGAAGCGATCGCTTGTTTCAGCTCGGTCATACGGTCAAGGAGAATCGAAATATCGATTACATTGTTACGAGAATGAAATCTCGTCTTGGATAGCGTTTCATTGATGTGGCGCTGTTGCTCGGGATTGGTAATTAGAAACGCGTTATGGACTGGAATAAGAGCCACGAGTCCGTAATTCGATCTTTGATCGTGCTAGACGACTAGCATCTTGTCATTTGTCGGCGTCATTCACGAGTGGAAGTTTAAACAGTCGCAGACGGACGTCGGCAAAAATTTCTGTATTTCGCGAAACAATTTTGTGAAAGTTCGTCGGATCGTACGTTTAACGGTGAATAGAAGTGAAAATGTTTCATCGTGTTCGAAAACCGGTATAGAGTGCGATCTATGAAGATGGCCGTGCATACTTGTAGAAGACAAGAGTCAACGATGAAAAGCGATCCGATCGGGTTGACATTTAATTCGCGAATTTTTCCTCGAGCAGATTCACGGTTGATGGAATTCTTGAATGAAATTACACGTTCCACGGTCGTGCGGAGAAAAACGGGCACATTACACGGGTACCGCTTTCGTCCTGCCATTACGTTGTATTTCATAATGTCATTTGCAACTGATGTAACCGCGTCGTGCAGTCTCTAGACATTATCGTCTTCGCTTGCCCTTTGCAGCCGCACCACACAGTGCCACGCCATCGTCGCCAAGCGCTACTTTCACGAATTCTATGAATATTTGAACGAAAGGTTTTACAAATGGTGTTAGCGATCGGCATTTCTCATGGTCTACGGATTTCCCAGGCGCTACCCCACTTTGCCAGTCACGAGAGACAATGCAAGTTAAAAACTCGTATTCCAATTAAACTTAATTGGTGCGAATCCCATTTCGACGCCAATTCAAGAACGACGCTCACTCGATCGCGCTTATTTACGATGGCTTTGTTGTAATGTACACCGTGTAACGTGTAACGCGAGTGCTCGTAATACGATTATTCATCGAATTAAGACAATCGCAGGTTGGGTATGCGAGATTTCGCACGATTTGTATATTCCGTTCGTAGCATGGTTAGTGTAACCGCGATCACTTTGCTTCGCAATTATTTTTTCACAAAACAGCCTTTATTTTTTCACAAAACAGCCTTTATTCTTGCCTCTTTTTACAAAATTCATATTTTGAGTAGATGCGACGCTTCCTTTTCTATCGATACAGCGATTAACTACATATTCCTTCTTTGTCCGATTATTTGATATGTATATATATATACAAGTTCTTCGAAATTGAAAAATATATTAACGAGAAACATGATTGTTTCAGGCGTTAGTGGCGGTCGTACTTTGTACGACGGCGGTATTAGCTCTTCCTCAACGACCTAGCGGAGGCGCTGACAAAGATGCGATAATTACATCTCAGCAGCTCGAAGTCAACTTTGACGGCACTTACGTCAATAAGTAAGTTCATGGGAGAACATCATCGAAAGAAATAGTTTGTTGCAACTGATTTCTTACAAAAAGGTTTACAACTAACGGCAAACTTACCTCGTCGTTTTATTTCTTAATGTAGGACACTAGTTTTACAGAAGAAAAGTAGGTCAGGGCAACGCAGGAAATATAGAAAGGTGTAGCATCTG
Source organism: Bombus impatiens (assembly GCF_000188095.3). Taxonomy (NCBI): domain Eukaryota; kingdom Metazoa; phylum Arthropoda; class Insecta; order Hymenoptera; family Apidae; genus Bombus; species Bombus impatiens. The sequence continues at coordinate 1,333,621 of NT_176808.1, read as the reverse complement.
TATAAGAGAAATTATATAGTAGGTTTTTAATTTAAATGAGACGATATTTTTTGCTTTCTACAAACAAATACGCAACATGTAAATATAATAAATGAAATTTTCTTAGGTAGATTTCTTTTTAGAAATTTAAGTTTCAACTTTATTAACATATTTTGTATAAGACAAATGTCATGTGCCGTTTCTTAAAACTTAAAGGATTTCATACGAAGTTAGCTTCTATTTTTTCGAGAGAATTTCATACCAGACCAGTTGCATGGATTACAAACGATCAACTTGCGGAAAGCGTAAAGAAAATCGAGTTCAAAGTTGAATTGTCTGCCGGACGCTTTGCCATGTAACGAGTCAAGACAAGATCTTTGATCATTGCTAGAACGCGAACGTGTAACGAACAAAGTAATCACAGACGTCGAAGACAATAGACGGAGGATAACAGGTATTTGAGTCCAATGGCACTGGTTTATTCACACGATTCGCATTGTCGCCAACTGCAATCTCTATTTTGCATAAATACGTAGTTATCCATAGGTAGGAGTGACTGGCTACCGAGCTGAATGTTTTTCTTTCAATTAGAATACTGTGTCTCTTTCTTTTTTTTAACGCCGTTGGATTCTCGATATGATAATTATTATCGATTACTCTCATGCATCTTTATACTCAAGATCGATGAATTCGATAAAAATAACCTCAGCTTCTCTTTATCGAATTCGTTCAATTTGTCAAATTCGTTCGTTCAAAATTCGATTAAGATATTTTGCTGAATAAATTTTTTATTTCAACGATTTTCTACTCAACATTTATATATGTTATTCGTTAGTCGGATATTTAAATAACATTATATTTACACAAGCGTTTGATAAAATAATTAAAGCGTCATTCTTTAAAATGTCGTAAATGAATACCGCCCAAGTTATGAAAGTTTAAAGTGTCTCTTTGGAAGAGTGTTTTAGCGTTACGTCAGCGTTGTATTTAGCTTCGCTCGACGTCTCGACGCGGCATCAGTACAGCATCGGTATCGTGTTAATGAAGCTAAATGTAGTACCGATGAAACATTAATCTGCTGTTCCGAAAGGACGTAGCCTTCGCTGCAGACATTAAGCAGCGTGAAGCGTTAATCAAACTACAAATTATTGTTCAGCTTCGAGACAAGCAACGGAATCAGTCACCAAGAATCAGGACAACCTAAACAAGTAGACAACGAGACACCAGTTGTTTCGCAAGGCTCTGATTCTTACACGGCGCCGGATGGTCAGCAAGTCAGTATCACGTACGTGGCGGACGAGAATGGCTTCCAAGTGCAAGGATCTCACATCCCCACGGCACCACCGATACCGCCAGAGATTCAAAGGGCGCTCGAGTGGAACGCGGCTCACCCAGAAGAAGACGACGGTGGTCAACCACGACCACCTGGCCGAGGTACGTCTTCTTTTCCTACCCTAATGATTAACGACGATTTTACGTTCTCCGGTTAAATTGTTCGTTTTCGCGCGCAACGAGTCTGTACGATCGATTTTCACATTTTACATTCGCTTCGAATTCGTACGTTGCGTAGTTCATTTATTTCTTTGAATGTCAATTTTACAGCAAAAAGCATTTCTTATCCTTTGGCATGCTTTTACATTTTCTACTTTACTAGCATATGATTGTATTATATATCATGGTCGAACTTCGTAATCGAATGAAATAAATCGTAACGATACGTGGACTAAAATGAAATTTCTCGGTGATGGTATACACAGTGACGTATGGCTATAACAGTCAAAATATATGTTTTCCAACGATCGAGTCTAACAGGTTTCTCGTCCCGTAGGTTAATCAGCCCAACTATACCTCAAACGTGACCTGATTTCGAGCCAGCTTGCCATGGACAGAACCGACCCTGAGCCTTCGATGCGACCATAAAAATAAATATAGTGTGGTATATTAATCTAGGATTATACATAACAGAAAAAAATAAGGCGCGAGCCAGCCGGTATATAATAACTGTATACTTCGAGATTCTTTATCTTACCTGTATAGATGAAAGTAATGCGCACTGTTCAGCAGTTTACGACAGGATCGTGCCGATGCGCGCACGCTGCTTTCACAAACGTAAAACGCGAAAAAACGACGACGCCACCGCAGCTGCGAAGACGCGTATCGAGCGTCGATAGTACATAATAATATACGTATACTTTAACTTGTGATTTTTGTATATAAATAAAAACGTTTTGCCGAAGAATCTTCTGTCTGTCTGTCTGACTGTCACACTTTCCCTTTCTCCTTCTCTTGAAGCGTGTTATGGCCCTCGTTTATACGTATTAAACGGCCTGCATCGTCACATCGTGCGGTGATAATTAATCCAGATTATCACAAAAATTAATCGGTCTGAATTATTGTATCTTGACAACTTCTACAGGTAGTTTTTATACAATTTTATTGCGTGTTTTCAAACCGTATAGTAAACGGAAATAAAACGTGTAAAATAATTAAATCGCTGTAAAATATGAGAAATAAAAAGGAAAAGAAGACAACAAAGCCTAGTTATGCGTAATTTTACACTATCGTTATATCTAATTGAAGAAACACGTACATCGAATAAATTTTTATATAATACTTTGCTGTGACTTGGCTCCGAAAGCGATAACATACTATAAATTATAAATCTCTCGTGGTGATATTATTCTATATTTTATAGTCACATACCTTTTCTCGTTATGTACTTGAAAATTGAAAAAAATACGAAAATTATTTCTAATTTTCTTCTCATATTTAAAGTTAATTGTTACGTAAGATTTAATAGTTCCCAATCATCGCCCCAAATTTTACAGTAGCACGCTCGTTTTACATCATTTCAGAGCCGCGAGTTACGAAAGTCAGGCGTAATTTTGCTTCTTGCCCAGGAGTAAAACACGGGAATTATCACGGGAAGAAAATGTTATCGTTCGAAGGGTATCGATTACAAGACAGCGGGCATGTCGAAACTCTGCGGCAAACGCGATGGAAGCTTCGACGAAGATCCGAAGCAGTAACTTTGTGAAAGGTACCGAAAGACATTGTCGATGCCATTAATGGTACAAGCTATTAATTAATTACAGTAACAACTTTGAACGCGTGTCAATGCTTATATCAATTAGTTATTGTTAGGAACCTAAATGAAATTATATAACAGCGTATACCTGGTAGAACCGAAATAGCGAGTTTGTAAAATCTTCCGTTAACTTTGGGAGAGAGCAACGATCGCATAAATACGAGTTATTAGTGCCGGAGACATGTTGTCCTCCAAACTCGATTTAAAATTATAAATCATAAGTCTTCTTCGTAGAATTAATCATCTTATCCTTCAAATATTTCTAGCTTGTTACGTTCGAAGCAACACATCCTCACTTTTGCTAATATCTTTTAATGGAATTCCTAATTCTAGCTCATCGAGAATTCTTTTCTCCCTAGGTCCTCGTGTAATTTAGGTTTGTCAGAAGTTTCGAAAGACCGCTTGAAACCGTTCGAAGCACGCAAACTGATAGTTAGAATGAGAAAGGTCGTGAAACAATTACAAAATTTCTAATAACCATGGTTGAACCGTGACTCATTCGACATTGACCCATCGTTGCCTCACAGACTTGGAAAAAAAGAAAAAAAGAAACACGTATTTCTTAAATCTTCTTCTTTCCTTCTACAAGTTACGCGGTCTCTAAAGTGCTTCGAATATTTAAATAAAGAGATGACTAATTGCACTTGTCGCAAATGAAAAGTCCCGGGTAGTGCTGTCGGACAGTATAATACCTTGTACGAAATATTCAAAAGCCACTGTTTCCGCTCATTAGAATTATGCTTCCTCTGACAGATCATTTTTTAAAAGAACCAGTCCACGGTGTGCGAAACATCACTGTAAATCACGAGATTAATTATTTTCAAGTATGTATCATTGTTTGTTGAGACACGCTTCTTAAACTTTCGTTGTTGCTAAAATCTCATTCTTTTTTCTCACAAGTATACCTTTACCAAATATGCCTTTCTTTTATAAAAAATGTTTCTACATCCAGGTCGTTCCGAACCATTACGTAGGCGTACCGTTGCTAAAAAATTAACGGTCGACGAAGTCAGATATATATATCGTTATGACGTAATACTCCTCTTTTGAATCTGCAGGTAGCTGACAGCGAGTATTTGTCAAAACGTAACAGCATTATCGATACGATTGATAACGTCAATAACAATACGTCAATAACGAGGAAAGTGTCATATAGCACACTGCACTTTATTTTACTATAGGGCAAACCTGTATTTATTAGATACTTTTATAACGAGCAAGAAACAAAGAAAAAGAAAAAAGAAAATAGAACTAACAAATTGCGTTTTAGTACTTGAAATAAGAATAGAACGAAAGCTCTATTTTCCCCGATTTTGCAGCTCTGCAATGGGTAAAACCGTATACACTGTACGGTATTGGCGATTAAAGTAAATTAACAACGATAAAATCGAAAATAGTTAAGTTCTTCTGTTCTGTTCTACAGTTTTCGAGCGCCCCTCTATTACACCCTATACGTACACTGTACTCAACTTTGTTGCAAGTGCCCCGCAACATATTCTTCCTGATAAGCACATATACCATCTAACTTGATTCTTTTCTTCGACAACTTTTGTTTCTTAGCTGTTGCTGGTTCTTATAAATTCGAAATAAATGTCCTTCTCTCCCTTCTTGATGTAGCGAGTAATTGATTTTTGTATTCAGACTCCGAATCTTCTCCGAGACACACGAAGATAACTTTCTGTTTATAATGTTACAAGAAAAACGTAAACATAAAAGTATCACGTTGTCTTTCCTTGTCGTTCGTACGACAAGTTTTGCAAGATGAAAATTAAAATATCTTTTAAACTGATCATTTTTCGACCCAAATCGAAGTACCTTGATACTTTTTTGCAGGGAATTAAAAAACGTTACATTGGCATTGAAGCCTCTTTAAAGACGAATATAAAGAGAAATCAAGATATCCTGTTAAGTTTGGCCCATGAAGTCAAACAACTTTCATTTGAAACACTTTTTGTTACTTCTCGTACTTCGATACTCTTAGCGTGTACATTTAAAACCGACATACGTATATGTATCGTACGATCGGAAAGCGAGGATTTTTTGTTTTTTCAAGCTAGTCCAACGCATAAATTTTTGCTTTTGTATTGTATAAAAACAAGCGAAATAAAAGGAAATATGGAAACGTGAAAACAGGAATCTGTTTTGTTCGTATATTGCGTAAGAAAATATGAAACTGGTCGTTCATAAAAGTAATAGGGGATACATAAACAACAAATAAACTACATAAAAGTGACTTCTCACGCTCTTTAAAGAGAAGAGACGCGAACTCGTTGACACGGTGCTTATGCGCGTTGTCCAATCTCCTCGAAGGAAGCTCCAGAAGTAAACACAAGTTCCAAGCAATTTGTATATTTATAGCAAGTGTGTATCCACGGTAACGGTTACTATAATTGACGATCTAGGCGTGGATTGATTGCAGGTTGCCCGTGCCATAACCCAGCCGGGAAGGTTTTCTTTATTACGCGATACCGGTCATACGAAGGCTGAACCGGTATCACCGAGTGACATTTGACGGAAAATGTCGGTGATAGCGGAGAGTATTTCAAACTATAAAAGGTGCAAGCGATAGATGTGCACTCGCCAGTAGGGTTTTGCACGCGCTATCTGGAAATTCAGAAACCGAGGTTGGACGATCGCGTGGACACCGTCAATAACCAAGTATGATCGATAGATAGACTTTCGATCGTTATCTTAGCGCGCACACGTTCCATCGATTACCGATTAACAGGCGTATCGTTGCGACTACTTACGCCACATTTCAACGCTTAACTTAATCATCACGTTCGTAAAACGACTTAATTGAATTAACCGGCCTAAACGGATAACTACTTCGTTACTTAGATTTATGATCGGACACTTGTCACGGTTTTAACGAGATACGCGATAATTAACCGGTACGAAAGTATAATACGTAATACAGATAGAATTACGCGTATCTACACGTCGGGGATACAGTGCATATGAAAAAGATCAACATATAGCTGTTCATACATACATCATCGTTTATTTTCTAATTTTAGTGAATTTTAGTACGGTTTTTATTAATTTCTTAATTAATTTTAATTAAAATTCCAATAAATGGAATTCGGACGAACAAAGTTCTGCTGTTGAGTCAAGTTAGAATAATATACCTTAACACGTCACGATTACACGTAATGACTTTTTTCAGACATTTTTCCACCCGTTACTTGCATCATGCACTTCCGGACAATTTGCCTGCTGAGTGTGGTAGTTATGGCGTTAGCCGCGGACAAACCGATCGCCATCGTCAGTCAAAGTCAAGATATCAGTCCGGATGGAAGTTTTTACTCGAAATGGGAAACCGCTAATGGCATTGCCGTCGAGGAAGAGGGTGTTTTGAAGAATCGTGGTCAAAAGGATGCGGAAGCCGAAGAAGTTCGCGGCTCGGCCTCGTGGACCGCGCCGGATGGTACGAAAATCAATCTCGGCTGGTTAGCTAACGAAAACGGTGCCACATTTCAAGGGCCGCATCTGCCAACGCCACCACCCACGCAACCAATACCCGTTCTCATCCAGCGTGCCCTCGACTGGATAGCCGCACATCCCTCCAAAGACGCGAAAAACGGATTGTAGTTTTCCGTTATGTTTCGTTCTCAAAAGGACAGTATCGCGCGAAGAAGTCGACCGCGTGCTTTTTTCTCCGAATGATTTAAAGAATTTGACTTTATGTACGTACGTCTCTCTGGAAATTTGAATTCTCTTGCCTGGAATTCACCGAATTACGCTATCCGTGTGTAAATTGTTCGAAGAGTATGCGACGAAGAGAAGCATTTTGTAAGAACTAAGATGTAAAACCTTTAGATTAAACGTATTGTAGATCGATGAACCGACGTTATTAATTGATCGCCATAATATATTCGTACCTCGCTATCGATTAATTAAAAGATTGCTTTGTAAATAACCTAAGTAATATAGTACTTTTACAGTCGATTTATATTACAATAAAGTCGTTTGTGCTCGTGCGACGAGTATTCAACGGCAATGAAGAAATAAATCGTGTTCGTGTAAAATTAAGTGGAAAATGGACTAAAAATATAAAAGATAATCAAACAAGATGATCTATCGTTGTTACTTAATTCCATTTAAATGAAACGCTTTGACAAAAATATGGGAGTAAAATCCCATATTAACAACATTCCGAATTATAATGCTAGCTCGGTGTACGATAAATGACGAACTGAAAAGAAAAAGGTGAACGTCGGTCCTGCGAATTGTCGCGGCACTGGAATCTCGGCGAAACAACACGCGGATTTCGTAGGCGATCTATTTGCAAGCAAAATAGCTCGCGACAGGTGCAACGCGATAACACGGAAGTCGAGGTCGAAGGTTGCCGTTGCGGCGAAGGAGACAGAGAAATATGGCATAAGTGTCAGAGTACGAAAGTTGCTCGTTGCAGCACCTGCATCGCTGCTGTCAACGATGTTGTCCTCGTTCGTTTGGATTACACACGCCTTGGTAGACGCAGAAAACCGTTTAACCGTGTAAATAGCACGCGCCCATCGTTACGCCTATTTACGGATTATTTCGTTGAATTGTTTGCGCTAGCATGGCGACAATGAAAATAATATAGACCCATGCGCGTTGTAATACGAAAATGTCATTCGGTCGAAGTGTAATAAGTGGTGTCCATTTCTTCTTACGTCTTATGTACTGTGGTTACAGCGACAGAAGTACAGTAGGTACACTAGCGTTCATAAGTATTTGAACATTTGATTCGTTTCGATCAAAAGGTTGATATTGTTGTCATGTTTTCAGCGTTATAAGAAAACGCCTCTCCATCGTTAATATTTTATCACTTGCCATAATTCCTAATTAAAATTAATCGACGACTAAATAAGTAGCAATAAATTGAAACTTGATACAAAGAAGGCAAGGGTGAAAAGAAGATAATTCATGTCTGAAGAGATACTTATGAGGAGAAGGAGAATAAATGCTATCTTTATCAAATTTTGTCTCGAAACGAAAAATATAGAAATAATTTATGTATCCATCGACAAGTAATAAAATATCATCCAATGCTATCGAACTGCATTATGCTATAGATGGCAAAATGTCCTGTTGCATTTATTAGAAAATCTTGATTTCCTAACGATGCAACCGGTAGATTCGGTGAAAAGTTTCTTAGTATACCCGACACTAAAGTTTAATAGACTTTGAATATATAAAGTTTATTAGCTCGAACTTAGCGATATTCTAAGATATCGTAAATGAAGCTGATTATTCGATATCATGAAGGAAGGTATGAAAATATATTCGGTAATTCATCTTTGTTTAAGACGTGATTTATGACTCTTGACACGTACTCTAATGATGCCCTCGGAAAGCTATCGTATATACTAAAGATAAAAGTTTCACCGATGGTTTTGCATAGATGACAGAAGTTGGAACGGCCAAGCATTATGTAATTCCATTGTAAACGTGGAACATATCTCAGGTATACTAAAATAGAAGTGTATAACGCTGTCGTTCGTGAAAGTTCAACGAAAGTTTCAGACACAATCAATAATCCTTCGTCGCGTCATCGAAGAGACGTTGACACACGAGACTGATATAAGACGATTCGTTGAGAAAGTTTGGCGTTACGTCTGGCTAATTGACTAACACGTGTTTAGATCAAGTCAGCAATTAGTAATAATTAAGATCGTTCCATGACATTTCACGTCTATCAAACTTGACGAAATTTAAGAAAATAGAGAACGAAATACGCTAATGTTATTTTATTGTTCTTCCTATTTTTCAACATTTTATATTTATAATATCGTACCGTTGATTTAAATGAAACGATGCGAACGCGTTAAGAGAACAAATACCGATACAAGCATATAGAATAGTATTCTGTTCATAAAAATGTTGATTCTTATCAATTCTACTACTACTATGTTGGTTGAACTTTGCGTGGAATATAATTCTTAAGTTACGACAATTTGCTGTTTCATTTGCAAGGGAATGCAACAAAAGGCAAACGAGACCGCGTTATCCACAAGACCGTCGTCTTCGAATAAATTACCGGAGGACGTCCTTTATGTCCGCGGTATCGCGATTGATTAACGATGTCGAGGCAATTCTACAGCGAGCACGTGCTTAAAACGTTGTACTACGTCGCGTCGTGCTGAAACTTTCTATCGTAAATCAGCGCGTACCTTAGAGAGCACGGATCAAACAAGAACGAATCAAATTCCTCGAAGAAACTACGCTCCTCTTTCAGATTGCGCTCGGAATTTGTATTTTGTATTTACGATTGCAGTGCCGCGGGATTATTTCGTCGAAACGAGCCGGCGCTGATATGAATAATTGGAGCGGAATCGTAAATGATGACAAGGAAGTGTCAACAGAGAAGAGAATTTCGCGTGCATTTACAACGTGACTCTGTAGTTGCAGGCTGCACCCGTAGCTGACCCGTTCTGTCCTAGCCTTTCCTAAAGCGACTGTAAACTAGCCTTAATTCAATCTGCGTTTACATTCGATCCAGCTAACAGTTCCGGCCAAAGTGGACAAATTCGGGGCCAAAGAATAAATACTGTTTTGATACAAAGTTACGATTGAAGTTAACGTTGACAGTTCGACAAGTTTGTTTTGCCAAGCGGAGAAGCAAATTGTCGTCAAATTTTCAAGCTGCGTCCGGTAAGCGAGACGTCTCGGCAATCAGAGAAACGTTTCGTACAACTTGACGCAATAACGTAGGTAACGTTAGTCGTTTCTATTTTGTAATAATCTTGGTTAACGTAAAAATCAGTCTCGATATCACTGTATCATTTTCGTATACCTTCTACGTAAATGTACGGGAATAAAAATACGTAAATACGACAGGCAAAGAGATAAGACGAGGGTGTGTGTTGAATTGCAACATTTATTTCGTATGCATCGTAATGTGTACGTACCTGGCAACGATTGTGTACATGTTCGCTGCCCGTGGTACATACTCGCGTCTGCATGTGTTACAATACACGATACATATATAATACGATATAATATATCGATATACAATACACATATACGTCCGTAAAAGTATACAATAAATATTTACAACAGATTGAACCAGAGTAGTACGCGTTTCGTTAGAGCTTGGACTGCAAGAGGTGACGACGGGGCGATTCATCGTAATTCACGTTGGAAGAAAATTGAACGTAGCTCGTTTTGAGATCACTGACGGTACACGTCTCATCCTTTATACCTGATTCTGGTCCTCCTTGCTTGGGTGCGCCGCTATCCATTCGAGCGCCTTTTGAATGAGCGGCGGTATTTCTGGTGTAGTGGGTAGGTGAGCGCCCTGTGGTTGGAAACCTTCCTCGTTCGCAACATACGTCAACGAGATTTGTTGACCGTCGTCGCTCGGATAACTGAAGCTACCCTGAGCGTTCATCGCCTCGTTCTCTTGGCCAGCGTTCTCCAGATGACCCTCCTCTTGCGCTTTGATCCCATTGCCGGACTCGTAGCTCCATTTGTACGAGCCGTCCGGATTTGGACCCTCTTGACTTTGGCTGACAATTGGTATCACGTCCTCCGCTGGGGCAGCTGCCACGCAGCTTGCCAGTGCGATCACGACTACCTGAACATCCGAAAAACAGAAATAAGTCGCGACTTTGCCTTTATCGTTCTCGACGTCGCCTAACATCGAGTCGTCAGATCGCGCCGTATTATTCTTCGATTCTCTTCTTTTATCTTCTATTTCGAACAGTACGATAAATCGCACGTTCCGACGTTATCGCGTTGGAGCACTACTCGGAACAAGGAAACCGACTTTTGTTATTTCCAAATCGAATCTATACGGTTTCAGTAGAGCGAATGCAATATCTGATTCGTCCAACACGCTATCAACTTGCGTACGTTTACGTTGCCCCAATTTGAACAAAATTACGAAACAACGTTCGAACGTCCCGCGCGAATCACTCTCTAACTCGCAAATGACGCGTCTAGCTTTAGCACCTGCATCGAACCGGCAGACACGCATTTAATTGAAGCGAGTTCAAAGTTTGCTCGAGTCCTTAACGCAATGATGGTCGTTATAGCTGAGCGGTAAAACAAACGCGACACGCAATTTCGCGTAAAGACGTCAGGACAAATGGATCGGGGTGGAATGCTGTCGTGAACGCGCGCGCCTATGTATACATACACTCGCTCAGTGTTTACGTTATTGCGTTTAAACACCTATAAATTACGTCGCGAAAGATCGATTTTCACGTAATTACGAGCCGGTGAAGCGCGATTTAAACGGTAGAACGGATCACGTATCGATTCGAGAAATCGATTGCGAGATTACCCGTCGTTTGATCCGGCCGTGTGCACTACGAGTGGCTCGTATTGTCGAAAACAGCGGGAAGCTTGCCGCAGTAGTGATACCGTTTCGAGCCAGCCACTACTTGAATGGTAGTATGACGGTTATTAAGTCAGACGTAGTCGCCGGCGTTTCGTAACTGTTCGAACGTTTATCGCGTTAATAACATTTTCTGCTATCGATACCTTTCCGCGTAAACATCGAAGCTGCTAACTGTTTGCATAATTAGAGAAATATACAGGGTGTTTGGTAACTGGTGGTACAAGCGGAAAGGGGGTGATTCTACGCGAAAAAAGAGGTCGAAAATATAGAATAAAAATTTTCCGTTTGAGGCTTTGTTTTCGAGAAAATCGACTTTGAATTTTCGCTCGGTACGCGTGCACTTTATCGCGTCTCGTTATAACGGATCTCACTGTAGATCGTTGTCTCGATGGAAAGATTAAAAAAAAAAATTTTTATTCTACATTTTCGACTTCTTTTTCGCGTAGAATCACCTCCTTTCCGCTTTTACCACCAGTTACCAACCACCCTGTATAAGCAAAGATTAATCGAAACTGCTTTCGAGTTGATAACGAACATATAACGAAACAAGTAGAATATTACCTATAACAAGAATACTAAAGGATTAATCGCGTGCCAAGAACGTACGAAGTTACGAAACTTCGATCGACTATCTAACGAGATAATTTAGAGATCTTGAAGCCCGAGACGGATGTACACCAAGCGCACACGATCCTTGTTAAAACTGCAGGCCTCTCTACATTCCACCCTACTCACCTCTCGACCATTCGTCTCGTTAGACTTGCGTAGGAAATCGCAATACGTCCCCGAATCGAGCGAATCAAACGGCACAGGCAACGCGTATCACAATATCCCGGAATGTATCACGCACAGAAACGAAAAAATCGTGGTCTCGACGGATCACTCGACGAATCTCTGTGGATCAGAGAGCTCACTCTGACGACGTTCCGATTGGTCCGGATTTTCGTTTCCGCGAGTTTCACCCTAGGTTTCCTCGTCCCGAGATCTTTCCGCTGGCGATTTTTCTCTTAATTACGCTTACCAGTGACGTATACATGCTGCAGCAGTAATCGCTGATGGGCAAGTGTTTATCAAGCCCCGCAGCGCTCGTCGTATATATACCCCTGGAGGCATCACCAATACGATCGTTTGGCCAAGTAACGATAGCCACCGTGCACCTAGGAGGACGCACATGGGACACGACGACACGGCGACAGACAGAGAGGCACGATCGAGACGAACAGAGAGGGAACGATAGTGACACAGAGGTAGAGGTACCTTAAGAGGGGTTACACGGATCCTCGTTTAACGCGCGCGCGATACGCGTTCGTGTGTATCTATGCGAGGAAACGTACAGGGACAGCAACACATTGTACATCACCTGGAGAGAGATTACCTTGCCGGGGATCAGCATGTCACATTACGCTAAATGTCATCGGGTCCCCGTTAAAGGATGCTTGCTCAATTGTCATAATTTCTTTAACGACGCGCCACCATGCCATCGAGGCCCTTTAGGTCGACGTTTATCAGACGAGTTCGAGGGTTGACTTGCCATCTATCGATTCGCGTCAAACCGATTCGGACAGGGTCACGAGTTGGTAACCGAGACGCGTAATAGAAGACGAGAGCTGTAATAGGAGTACGTTGGATAATGATTTGTATCGGCTTTGTCTTATATCGAGATAATTTGCCATAGTCGAGCCGGAAATCGTGCAGCTTAAGATTCGATCGTACAATTTGATGCTGTACGACTAACGAGTAACAACGATAACTGTCCGAAGATACTGATGTGTATAGTTTAGTTTCTAAAGTAAGGCTGACGCATGACGCATCTCATACTCATATATAATCTGTGAAAAATTTACTTTACCATTTATACTGACATTGAAAAAGGAGGGAGTTTATCTTTTTCAACGAGGAAAATATTTTCGATTTATCCTGAAAATCGAAACTATGCAAATTTATCGTATAACGATTATCGACACAATCAATACCGACTTTATTACTTATAACTTATTATTACCGACAAACTGATGAGACGATTCGCACTCTGACGATCGTGTAAATTTGTCTTATTCGTATTTTTGATTTAATTATAAAGTCGGGACTACGTTACCGATACCATCGAAGGAGTCTGAATATCACGAATAAATCTTACTCATCTGAATATTATATAATATTATACCACAAACTGTTCAGCGGTGGTCTTTCGTTGGTTGCGCTTAATTATACGCAATAATACGTAAGATATCTGGTCGATGTTCCAACTATTTACATCGTCGTTAATTTCCTCCTTAGGAATAAAACTCCTAAATCGAACACGTAATGCGTAGATAGAATTTTGCGTCAATGACGATAATTACGCGACACGTAATAAGCATATATCGTTGTGCTATTTTATTTAAATAGCGTTTAACGCGCAATTACATTCTATAATTCTTATGTCTCGCGTTTACGTCGTATTTAGTTTCTTCGGCATTATTCCATGCATTTCACTTTCGTTCCTTCTGGACAAAGTGAAGGCACTTTGCAACACTTTCTGTGTATCTTTCTATTCTATTTGAAACATACCAGCCGCGTCACCATTACCTTGAATTAAGTATGGGCGTGCATTTGTTTAATCAATGTTAGCCGATTGGAACGTCAAGAGTTGATCATCGATAGATATTAATCGATCGTATATTAATCATAATACTTTTCCATACAAATTTGCTTTGCATAAAAAAAAATTTCTGTTAATCTAATCTGACCGTGGTACTTACCGTACACGTTATAATGGAACGTGGCATTTAAAATCTGCATTTAATCAACGATATATGTAGCTACGAGATGAAATACAAAAGGTCGTAATCCGATCGAATGTTTACCTTTACGATTAATTTTCTGCGATGCCTCGGAGGTGGTCTCGAGAGAAAAATGAGCGATTGTCTCTAATGACGTGTACTAAACCGTAAATACGGTTTAAAAACTAGCGTATAATCGTGTTCGATGATATTAATCATATTTCCACTTGTAGAAGAAGAGTTTTCATCTTCCTTCTACGATCGCTAGACCTGACTATAATCGAATCAACTGATAAATCACTCGGCTAAATCGTCCAAAGAACGATGAATTATATACCAGAAGACGTTATTCCGCTTCTTTTATGGAAAATACAAGGAATACGCGAAGCTGTAATAAATTCTCGTTTTCTTAGGAATGTCAAGTACCCTGCTGGAAACGTCAGTTGTGATCGTGCGTGATTCACTGAGGCACGTCATCGATATCTATGGACAATCTTCTTCGAGCAATGCTTCTGTCCAGATACAGGCATTTTTAACCACACGAGGTAGCAACTGCGAGAAAAAATAACTTGCAGCTTCTCGACTAATAGAAACGCTTTTTCGTACGTTTTTCTATTTCGTTACCCTTTGAAATCAGAAGAAACTAACTTTTACAGTCCATCGCGTATAATTAACATGATGTGCTTTACGAGAACAATTTTGTTCCGTTTCTATGAAAGTTTCGTAAAACTAAATCGCTAAGGTTTACATGTGGTTGTTTGCGGAAAAACTTCAAGTACAAAATAGATATAGTAACGCAAAAAATACTACAAGTTACGGCTGCTCTGTTGTAGCCAGAGAATTTCTATGTACGGTAATGTGACTGGAGGTAAAGTGGAATTTATATTTAAATAAGAATACTTTTCTTTGCGATTTATTGTAATTTATAATCGTAAAGTATCATAATCTTCGTACTTCGTAGCCTTTCGGTGTGACACTCTAAACAAAACAAACAAGGAAAGCTGTAAATCACCGTACGCTCATGATTTACCGATTGACACGTTAAGATGCAAAACAAACAGTCACCGGTTCACCAGATACCAGACAGTAGCGTGGTAAATATAGGGGAAAGTCTGTCACGATATGTTTGAAGTTTTAATTAGCTGGGTTACGTAATATGACCAGTGCAAACAAAAGATACGTGCATAAATATCACTCGTGAAAGTAGCGGACTAGGTACCATCTTTCGAGAATATATCGTTGTATTGACCGGAGCGTCGCTCGAGGGGTTGAACCGAGTCGCCTCTACATCTGCGTTCTTCTACATTCTTACTTCGTTACGAAAATTCACTTTCCGTAGCTTACTTTTTCTCGTACGAAGTTAAGAAACTTTCTAACAAGCAGGTCTGCTTGTAACAACGCATCGATGTAAAAATAACTTTACACGGAACGTTTGCTGTACGATGAATACAGTAAATTGATACTACAATCTTAATCGTTCGATCTTATATTCGCGGATATCGTACAACACAGATGTGGGAGACGCGATAAAGTAGCGGGTAGCGGATAGATAAATTAGAAAAGTAGCTAGATTTCCACTTTACGACGATAAAACACCTCGATGAGATTGAAAATCAATTGCTGCTTTCACACGATACGTATTATGAAACGTTGAGGAATAACAAAGGGAGCATCGAAAATTATACCACTATAATTTCCGAGCAAAAAGCATCGTGGCAAACTATTCTGTATTCGGTACACCGCGTCCGTGACTCGTTCGCGGAATAACTTCTTCCTCGAGATTAATACCCGGACTTCGGGGAGCTGAATTCACGGTTTGTAAATTATACCGCTTTGAATGCCAGCCCACGCAAGCAACAGCCACAGACTGAACGACACGAAACCCATCGATGCGAAGGAATCGTGAATTTTCGTTTCCCTAACGAAGCGCTGCGATTCTTTTTTTTTAATTGGTGATTAAACATGCTCGGTAGTCTCTCGTTATTTCGCTGCGGCGAAGGCTTTCGCGTTCCCTCATTTTTATCTTGTTTTTTTTTTTTCTCTGTCCCTTGTCAAAATTCGTTTCGAAATAACTGACTCATCGAGAATTTGCGAGAACCGATCGCTACCTTGGAAATCTTTAATAAGGATCTGTTCGATTTTGTAAACAAGTTATCTTCCTAGCGAACCAACGATATTTACACACATTGTTTTCGTTTCCTACCATACACTTATTTTCACTTTCCATTATTCATTAGTATGCCGTTCTCTTTCAACGTTCTTTTTATATCCTGCCTCGTTCAGCAATATTACGCAAAATATTTACTAAATGCGAGATTAAAATTTAAGAGTCAACGGTAGATCGAAAGGTTATACGTATACACTTAAACATATAATAGTTTAGTGATGCAATAGCTCGAGCATTATCTTGTCTTCCGAGGGAATAACCAACATGTATAGAGTAATCAAATGTACTTGCGTCACGGCATCTTGCTTACACTTTGGTACAAACCCGATTAATAACGTTCTATGGCCTGAAGCGATCGATTAAGCGAATGACAAAACTGAGTTTAAAAACAATAACGAGTGTTATTTGTCACTATTATAAAGTGCTATAGCTCGGTAGACAGATCTGTTAGCTCCTTATCCTATTACGATGTTTGTTACGATGCCCTTCCTTGCAAAGTAAAATTGCGTTCCTATGGCAGAAAGTATCTCCACGATAAATGCGCGAAGGTAAGAATCGATTCGATATTTGTATTTTGTAATAGAGGGAAGTAAAGTGATTCGATCTATGAACGATAACGACGATTTATGATAGTCCTTTCCGATGAAAAAAAAAAAAAAAAGAAACAAATTCCTGATGTTACGAAGCAGATGGTCGAACAATTTGAACCTCTTTCTTACTTTAGGCGACTGCCTGGCTTAAAAAATTCCTCGGAGAAAATAAACGAAGGCATTGATCATCGTTAAAATGTCAACGATGAATACGAGAACTGCCCGAGAGTCAAGAGCCGACCATATTTACGGAACATAGAAACTCCGATGTTCGTTGGACCAAGTCGTTCGACTCTCCGAAAAAAGGTAATCGTATGACAGACCAGCAATAAAGTCGATGATTCTCTTCGATCGTTCGTTGCTTTCATTGACTCGCTTGTTCGATCCCGCTGATACACTCTGACTTTCTCCCTCTCCCTTCCTCTCTTTCACATTCTTTCGCATTCTGATTCATAATCTTCACTTATTCCATCTTCCTTCTCCCCCTCTCTCTGCCTCTCATCAACATTTATAAATTTCACCTTATGCGCTCATACATATTTTAATTCATCTCCTTGCTTCTTTCTCTGTGTCTTGTTCTCCTTTCATCCTTTTTCGTGTCACGTACAATGTTCGCCAAGCCGGTATCTCCATCTCCGTTTCAACGTTCATCCCACTCCCCCTCTCGTTCTATCCGTCTACATTCGCGTGGGGTTTTCATTCAAGTACGCATTCTTCGGAATGCGCAGGGCTCGTAAGTGCATCCGCGTGTAACCTTTCTGTAAATATAAAACCTCTATTGCAACAACCGTGCCGCGTATCGTACTTATAAGGCCGTTGGAAATGCATTACCTTGCCATCTGATATTTTAAATTTCCTCGCTGTTCTTCCTTTGCGAACTTTCGAAAGCAGTCTGCGCGGTAGTTTCAGACTCTTGGAGTCGTGCGATCGAACCCTTGACAACAATCTCTTTGGCACTCGTTGTACTTATTCTCATGAGTTAGCAGGTCTTCCTTTGTAACGGAGCGTGAACTCTTTAAAAGAAATGTAATTTGACGACAATTTACTCGGACCAGCCTGTATACTTTTTCTTAACTTTTATACTTTTATACCTTTCGCATGTGAAATACCAAAAGGTAGCGTAAAAGCGTATCTACTTAAGATAAAAACGTAATTTTACGTTTCAGATAGATTATGGTACTTATACATAAATTAGCAATTTACATTCATAAATACTTGCAGATAGAGTAGCTTAGAAATGGAATATTTTACGCAAATTACATTCTTTCTACATTACACTTTTGCTTATTCAACGAAATAGAATTCCAATAGAAGGAGATGCCAATTCTTGAGATTATAATTTTAAAAAAATTATTAATTGATTTATTCAGTTTCGTACGTTTCAGGCAATTACCCCACTAAATCATAGTACGTAGAATACACGCTATGATTGGTACATAAAATATTATAGTACATAGTAGATTAATACATAGAAAAGTCAACGAGAAACAAGTGTTTTAAGAACTTAGAAAGGAACTTTAACACTTTCAATTTGACGTCTGATTCATCGTCGATTACTTCACTAATGTTCACACGTACCCTAAACTATTTCGTAGCTGTAATATCGAAACTGTATACATAAGTTACAACACCTAAGGACAAAATTTATTCCCCTCTTTTATTCTAAATTCTAGTATTTTTTCAATTGTCAAATGGTCGAGGTTTCAGGAAAGATAAAGAAAGAAAGAATGCTCTCAGAACGATAGGTGGAACGATAGGAGGAAATGTCTATATCGGTCATGTACACAGAGGCTCGTTGAAGTTAGAAAAATACGGTCGAAAAGCGGCACCAGTCGATTCTTCAATTTCAAGCATCGTCAACTGCTGAATTACGGAGCGCTGGATCGACGATTGCCATGTAACGATCGATCGAATCACTTTCTCGCGGAGCCTAGGCCCACGAGAGTAAACACGGGTCGATCGACGACTTTCCCAACAGGATTTTTTATGAGAATCGTCCTCGAGGCAAAGTATACAAAGATACACGTGCGTGCGTCGCACTACCTGCACCATGGATGAAAGTGAAATTGATTTTGGCACGGGTTACGTCTTCTAGCCTGCGGCTAGGCGCTCTCTTAGAATGCTCGCGGTATACGCTTATATGTCAAGGTCGTCTTCTACCATAACTTCTTCGTCAGTTTTACGATTTATTTGCGTTGCGCGCTCATTACCGTCTTCGATTCCCCGAGGCTCGACATACTCGCGCGAAGTCGCTATCGATCATCTCCTTTAGAAATTCCTGATGCAACATTTTATTTTATCGGTCGATTTAAAGCGTCTCTTTCGCGTGAATTAAATCGCGAAGCCATGTTCGCGACTCTGGAACGCCATAATCGAGAAAATCTCGCGGATTCTCGTAACTAAGCATTATGGAGGAAACGTCTACGAAAAGATGTCACACAGTCGATAATTAACGGCTCTCGAGTAGAGTATATTAACAACGTTTTATTAATTAAAACCGTTTTATATAATCCGATACTGCCAACTCGCGCGACTGTTTATTTTCGCTATAATTAGTCAAAGATTACGGGCAGAAATACGATTCATTTCGCGTCTCTCGTTTTAACGAGCCATGGCTTGAAAGGTGCAAGAAGTTCAAGATCCGGAAACAACAGGAATTATCTACCTACTAATTATAAAAAAGCAATGTACATGAACAGAGGATAGTTGAATGACTAGAAATATTTCGGTTCTCGAAAATGAAGATACGCAAAATTCCCCTCTTCCCCTGTGCTCGTTCGTTTTTCCTCTAATTTATAGTTTTTGAAATTTAAAAAAATACCTAGCTCTTATTCTCAAACATCCGCTTCACATTTTCACATATATCATAAAAGATGTATTAGAATATTAACGCTGTAGGGAAACAGATATTTCAGGGTACACGTTCATTATGGCTGGAACAAAGGGAATAGGAAGCGTAACGCGTTCGTAATAAGTTGTTTCTAAATGTTATTTCTACCATTAAAATAATGTTTCGGGCCGCCGCTGGCTAGTATACCGGAGTATGTGTATTTTACTTAATACGTTCTTATCCGGACGGAACACGTATGCGCTATCAGCTTTACTACGTGTTCCGCATTTAAGCGCATAAATCCGAAAATTCTGCTCTCGCATAAAATTACTCTGAAATTTCAGCTACCCTTCGTCGTCGTCTTTGGCTGAGAGTTATTCAGCTTGAAGGCATGACGAGCAGCTAGCAGGAGTTCGCTTAAAGGCTTCGTATCTTTAAAGTGTCGCGTTATTTACTTTGTTGCATAACATGACAATGATTTTCCACGCACCTCCCGTTACATAATACGATGGACGAGCCACGAGCCACTGTGTCATTATATTTCAAATGTGTTTGCGCGTGTAGGAAAATTTGAGAGAGCGGGAGAAGGCTCTCTTTGCTCCTTCGTTCTCTACCTCTCTTCCTCCCTCGTGTATTGTTTCCTTCTTTATAATCGGAACCTAACAATTCCCTTAATAAGCAGTTGAAAAGATCTTTCATTATTCCTCCTTACTCGTTCTTCCTTTACTATATCCTTATCTTCTTTTATATCGAAACCCAATAATTTATTTGAGGAGAAATCAGAAATATCTTTCTTTTTCCTTCTTTCTCTTTATGTTCTCTCCTTTTCATACTATTTCCGTCGTTTTCGTTTTTTTTTCTAAAATTTAATCACTTCGTAGATGAAGTCGTAAAGTCTATCGGGTTTCGTCTTGTACATCTACCTCAGGCTCATAAGCCATCGAGATTTATAACTCGAGATTGTCAAAGAAATTTCGGCTCTTCCCCTCATACGACTCACTTCAACGAACAGATGATATATAAAAAATGATTGGCTGAATAAGTTTTTATCGCGTGTCGGTTGCGATAACAATGCTCACAGTTGTGCGAGCAACGTTAATCGCGCGAACGATACTCCTTTTTACGTAATCTGTGGGCTCGAACCCAAGACAAACTTAATTACCCTGATCCATGTAATCGATCGATTCTATTCCATGTTAATTTCAATTACTCTACCATATTTCCTAACGCATAGAATTAACTCGTGTATTTACGCTTATATCACGATATTTACGTAAGCCTCAAAACAATACGCAGTCACGCCATCATGATCAGAGTAGAAAAATTCGACGTGAGTCGTTCGACCGATATCCACGACGCTATTCTTGCGACGTTTTCTTGTCAGTGGAATTCCGCGGGTGTCGTGACGAGGAAGCGAAGAACGGGCCGCATCTCGGGCATGCAGACGATAAATAGAAGACTTTCTCCGTTGCTATGTGTCTTTGCTAGGATCGAAGAGCTCGCTCGATACGAGCAATTAGATTTGCCGGTCTAGTTGCGGTTGCGAAATCTGGCCATCCAGCTTGTTGCACGACCTTTGGGACTATTCTGTCCGTGCAATGACGCGACCCTTAACCACGAAGAGGATGCGGCATGATCGCCGCGCCGATTAGATATTTCCAGTTCTCCACTGTTCCGCGTTCAGCGTGTTCCCGACGACTGGAGATTCGTGCAAAGATACTCGTAACCCGCAACTCCATAAAGCCGAATTTACGCTGTTTCGCTTTCGAGGAACACGACGAATGAACGATGCTTTCATCCTTGTTTTCATCGGGGATGAAAGCGACACGGTGTAAATTCGGCTGAAGCTTCGAACGTGAATTTCTACGAAGAACGTGCGGATCGAGGGAGCACGGCTAGTTCTTGATAAATGGATTGCACGACTGCGATTGCTAATCGAAGGGTGAATTATGCGTTCACCTTTCGCAAAACTCTCTAACCGCCGTCTATATATTTTTACCGACATTTAGCTGTGTGGCGGATTTACCAGCCTAGCTGAGACGACTAATTCTTCGGTCCAAACGCAGACTTCCGTACTTTTCGCTTAAAATTAACATCGATATTAAAATTACTCGCCACACGAAAGGAACATCTTACTGCCGACTTTGAGAAACAGAATACAATGCAAGCAAAACGTTCGTTTATTCATTGTCGTTATAAAGAAAATTATATTTCGTTAACTTCATTTTCAGTAGATCGATTTACCGCGTTTCTCTCTGTCGACAAAATTTTAATAAACATCTCTCTCTCCCTCTCTTTGTCTCTCCTCTTATCTTTCTCTTATGAGCGTTATAAAACGTTTATCGCAAGCAGAAGAATCATCCGCAGGAATAATCTCGTACCACGCTCAGCGATTAATTCCACGAATACCATGCAGTAGCTAACCGCAGTTAACAGATTGACGATTTAATCGGCTTAATCGACGATACGTTAAATATGGAAAATAACTAATACATTAATTCCAAGGACATCGTCCGAGTAGTTGCGAAGACTGGTTTCTCGTTCAAATATTGTTCGCTTAATTAGTTGTTTCTTACACGAAGTGTCCAGAGGAGGGCTACACTACGTAGTTCCTTTATAACTACGATAGAACTTCATTTGTGCGTCGTCGAGCAAACAATTCGCATAACATCACACGATAGGAGTTCGTTGGTTCTTCTCTCTGATTCCAAGCTAATTTTCCTAAGCCGATGAACGCGAAACACACTGTACAAATGTATCTTTTAGAAAAACAAATATACGAAAAGGCACGTAGCGAAAAAATTTAATCGATTCCTTCTTGCTCGTTTCGATTACGAACGTTCGCTTTTTAAATCCTAGACGACTTAGTTACTTCAGGTTAGTACACTTTACCGCTTATATCATTATAAATTACGATTCTGTATACCGTCTAAAACGGTACGGAATTCTTTCGGAAATCTCCAATTCCTTGAAGATGAAATAATACAGGGTGGTTGGTAACTGGTGGTACGAGCGGAAAGGGGTGATCCTACGAAAAAAGAAGTCGAAAATATACAATAAAAATTTTTTTTTTTTAATTTTTCCATCGAGACAATAAAGTACACGCGTACCGAGCGAAAATTCAAAGTCGATTTTCTCGAAAACAAAGCCTCAAACGAACAATTTTTATTCTATATTTTCGACTTCTTTTTTCGCGTAAAATCACCCCCTTTCTGCTTGTACCACCAACCACCCTGTATGTTACTTAAATATATCGATACAAACTATCGTGATACGCTGATCCACATATTGGCAAAACCATCGTCGGAAACGAACCCCGAAAACAATTTTAATCCGCACGTTATTTCCATCCTCTTTTTCACATCGTGTCGTACAGGTGAACTCCAACCGTGACCGTATTAATTATAATTCCAACGAATAACGCGCGTCACGTGAAACACGCGCGACTTTCGTGGAACTCGCCTTTTTCCCTGTGCAGCTATGCATCACTGTCGTTTTATGCGTAATGTGTGACAACTCTGAACCGATGTCGGTCAGTGGTTAATGACGTCATCAGTCTCGTACGCCGAACACGTCCGTAGGACATAGCAGCCGTATATCTCTTGCTTGGATCCCTGGTTTCCTTCATTTTTGTTCCTCGCTCGTCGTTCGTTCGTAATTGAGACGAACGCGCGGACAACTGTTTCGGAAATGGAGCTCGGCACGTAAAACGCATTCCGATTCTAATTTTTGGAAAGTAATAATCGATAATCGAACAATTTTGAA
Source organism: Bombus impatiens (assembly GCF_000188095.3). NCBI lineage: Eukaryota > Metazoa > Arthropoda > Insecta > Hymenoptera > Apidae > Bombus > Bombus impatiens. The sequence goes on along the minus strand of NT_176808.1, from coordinate 1,310,105 downwards.
AATAATCTTCCATTCGACAGAACCGCAAGAACGAGATTCTCTTTGTCGATTATAAATCCGATTATTATGCGAAACTCGGTCGTGCAATAAAATTCAATTATCACGAATGCTTCGTTGCATTCGCTCTGCGTATCGTGCCGATCATTCTGTTTACGCTTTTCGATCATCGTACCCCTGCAACCACATCGATTCGTCAACTCGCGTTTGCTCGGTCACCACACCCTATGTAAACTTAATTAGTTTCAATAATCGATACGATAGAACTGCATTTATTTGAACTCGTCGAGGCGAGGCAAACGAATTGTGTCTTCGGTCAAATCTATGAACTTCGAACTTCGCGAATTGCCGATTAATTTCCATCGTATTCTTCTTAATAATTTAGATAACTATTTTGATATTTGCTTCGGTGATTATTATCTAAATCTCCAGCTTTGTTTACCAACGACGTTTATACGTGACGTAAGCAGCGTTAATCAGTTCCTCGAAGAAAGATCCGACTAATCCGCATGAATAATCAAATCCATGCGTCTAAACGCAAGGGTAATTTATCACCCGATTATGCAATTATGCGGTATTGTTCTATGATACAGAAGCCACGCGTTATACACGTATGTTACAAAATTTGACGTACGTACGTAAACGGTAAGACTAACTTTCTCGGTGTATTAAAAATTATTCGACGTGTGTTTCTTCGTAAAAAACCGACTGGCAGTGAGATACGAGGAAACAACGATAAACGAATAAGAGAATGAGAATGATCAAGAACCACGAATCTCGTAAGATCAGCTTAAACGTCTAAACATTTATTCCACGATACAATTGAGACCGACATATTTTACACAGATATTACGTTGTATATCGATGCTAGTAACGATAAGTCGTACAGCATCGCTGTATCCGTCTTAAAACATAAACGTCAAGTGACTTTGCGTTACAGTTGTTACACGGCTATCGCTTACGATCGTTATAACGCCGGGCGAAGATTCGATGACGAAAATGGAGAAAGTAGGTGAAACGAGTCTATAAAAATACACTGCATCGTGACGAGTAGTAAAACGTTCGCACTTGACTCGTATGGTCGCGTTAATTATGTCCTATCTCTACTGTACGATCCGTGTAACGAGCGATCAGCGTGCATTGTCTTGTTCGGGGTGTGCGGCGATGTATTCCAGGGCTTTCAGAATTCCAGCTGGGATCGGATGAGGGGTTGGAAGGTGTTCACCCTGTGGCTGGAAGCCATTCTCGTCGGCGACGTAGCTCAAGGCAATAGGAATCCCGTCAACATCCGAAAAACTGTAGGATCCTTGAACGACGATCGCCGAATTCGTGTCGTTAACTTGTTTCAGTTGACCGTGTTCCTCTACCTTGATGCCATTTCCAGTCTCGTAGTTGAAAGCGTACGAGCCGTCTGGGTTGGGTCCATCGGCGGTGTACGCCAGGATCGAAACCGGTGTGTTATTGTCCACTGGCGCGGCGAACGCGGAAACCGCGACGATGGCGAGAACAGCGCAAGACTGGAAAACAGATTTTTTATTGCAATTTTATGGTTATGGATGGTTATCCGAGATTGATTAGTCGATGACTATGCGAAATACATTTTAAGAATTTGCGAATAAATTTGGTAGAAGTAAAACCTTTGTGCGTGCATCGCGTAGCCTAAAGTTGGTTAATCGCTGGTTAATTTGTAACGATAAAGTAAATGCGTTATACACAGAGAGCGAACTTGATTTTATAAATTGCGACGATATACGAACGATACATAAGCTTGCAAATTATAAAATCGATAGGCAATTATAATAAGTAACAGATAACAAGCGATTTGTAGAATTACGAGATTAAATTTCTGCATAGATTATATCTAATTGTGAATACTCTTCTCCCGATTTCTCGGTGAAAATACGATTGCAATTTCAAGGAAAAGAGTTGTCGAGTACGCGGAACGTTTGGTCAGTGACATAACGTTATAGTTTACGACGTTTAAAAGATATAATAATTTGAAGGAAACGACCGTAAAACGATGAAACGATAATAAGGAAGAACTACAAATTGTAAAGATATTATGAAAAAGGTATTTTGCCGTATATAAATAAAAAAGGATATAGGACACCGTAACAAGAAAACCGATCAGAAAGAAACGAATCATTTGCAGGAAATTTACTTCGAAATTTTAAATGATCGTTCAAGTTCACGAGTCGAATAATACACGATAAGAAAAATATTTGCAAAGCGTTCGACATGAAGGTAATAAAATTTGTAAAACGATAACACGATCTCCGCGACAGCCTGGGTGGCCCATGTATCTGGATATCGTGTGGAACTCACCAAAGCGTTCATGTTGATCGGAGTTGTTTTCTGGTTGTAAAGAGCTAGTCTAATGGACGCGTTTATATAGCGCTGCCGAAACCTTGCAAGGTGCGAGGATCTCTCTCTCATTGATAGATTTCTGGCCGAGGCTTAGACACCGGCAAATATTACGAAATTTTCAGACAGGGGTCTGCATAGGGGGGCGACCAGAGTGCTGACCACAGTACAGACGCGCGATGTCTCCTCAACGCATAACACCGTGTCCCTGCGACATGTTCATGAGCCTTCCTGGAAAAAATACTTACGTTTGCGTCGGCTTGAGAACTCGCGGTTGAAGAAAGTTTCCAACCACTGTATTACGTGAGTATAATATAGATGGTTAACTTAAAAGAAAATAAAAAAAAAAAGGTTTTAAACTTTCTTGCAAGTATCTTAAAGATTAGAAGAATATCAAATTTATGTGATATTGTTACAACGTTACTTTGAAAGCACGATCGCGTCTGGTCGACGCAAGAGCAGTTAACGCGAGAAAAGGGATGTATATTATCGAAGGGGTTGATACGTGTTCGTGCGGAATATCGAGTAAGAGCGAAGTTTAGTAATCTGATCGTTAATATTATCGCGAGTATCGGAACGATTAAAGCGTAGTTGCAACGCTTCGGTTTATGTTTTTCCTAAATTCGTATTATATAATACTTTAAATCGCGCCTCGCGTTCCATTGTAACGTAGGAAGTACGTGAAAAATTCTGGAGAATTTTTGAAAATTCTATAAGAATTATTGCTTAGAGTGTTTCTAAAAGTTGAGAATGTTCGATCGTGCGTATAGTTGTAAAATTGATTGTAAAATTCTCATTCTTAAGGAAAAGTTCGAACATTTTTACGTTTCGCGTAAAAGCACTCAAACTGGATTAACACGAATAAAATTGAATTCGGAATGTTCTTTGAGCTTAATCGCAGCGTATTATGCCCATAAATTTCATAATGAGATACTTATTCGTTGCTATTCCATTAAATAATACAGCTGTCAAAGTCGTTATGTTTAAATGAGCTCTAAATTCGAATATTAATTTATTATTATAGTAGTTCGTAAGACTTTATTCATAGAATCATAAATCCCTTATGGGTATCCTATAATCATCGATATCAATGACAGTTAATAAATCCACTATTCTTTCTGATAAAGCTATTTTAACTTTATTTCACGCGTTCTAACGGTCTTTTGTAAGTTTTAACGAGAAATGCACATTTCCAAAATTCAGCATGGATTAAAAGAATAAGAAATGACGATTGGATCGCGTGTCATATTTTTAAATAAATGCTTTTTCAGGTTTGCACGTAAGGTGAATCCGTAAAAGGCTTTCCAAATATGGAATACATTTTCGATGCTTCCATTGACCCGGTGATCTCTTTGTGCGAATTTTCGTATTTCGCGTTGATTATAAATTCAGCCGTGTAACAAATCTCTGGAGCCTTGGCCAGACCACGTGAACCGAATATATAAGTTAATCTATCTTCATCGCGGCAAGGGGATCACTGTTAAATTCTTTCTTATTTAGGAAGTATCTCTGACGTCTCTCTGACCAACTGCATACACATAGACATAACGGTATTTACTTATCAAGGCATACAGTTTTGCGTTGCTTTTTTCTCTCTCAAACTGTCATAAATTTTTCGCGTGGTTCTACAATTTGTTTCGTTAACTCTATTTTCTGTTCTTTATACTCTGTTTTATTTAACGCTTTTCAGTCGTCTATGCTACGTTTCCAATAATCCATCTCTGTTTAGTAAGTTTATTCGTTGACGAAATGAATCACGAAATTGTGATTGCAAACATGAAATCCAATGACATCTCGATGCTATCTTTATACATTTTTAAGGTATGTATAACCTTACTTCTTCATAAATTTTATTCATTACACTATATGTGTACCTTATATACTTGTATAATGATATATTTAACAAGAAACCATTCGCAGCATAATAAAAAGTGTCTCCTGATCCGTTTGTACATCACACGTGGCAAGCGCTGTTTCTTATAATTACGCACTAATACATTATATTTATACTTCTTTCCTAGAACCGTTGCGTTTATTTTTAATTAAATCCTATATGTAAAAACTAGCAGAAGAGTAAAAAGACCAGCATAATATTATCGAGTCTAAAATTTATAGACACGTTATCTCAAAATCAAATTTTTATTTCATTATTATTCCGCTATCGCGTATTTCCCGCGTCTCTTAACCACTATGTAATACTCTTTCTTTCTTTCTTCTTCTTCTTCTTCTTCGTCTCAATAAAACCTTGCCTTGAACAGTTACACGCGTCGAGATTCCTTTTTGTCGCAGACGGTATCTCAAAATCAGAAGCTAAATGATCGAAATGAGAAATTTAACTTCCATTAAGAATTCTCGCTTATCTGCAGATTCTGATCTCTGTTCGCGATCCAACGAACCTAAACGAAAGCGTGAATTCCGCTTCTCTCGCAACTACTCGTCAAACGTACAGTGACATGGTTAAATTGTTTGCTCTTCAAATTTCGCCGTTAAACAGCGAAACTTCATTTCTCTTTCGTGTTACGCCTACATGCCGTACAAATGCACGTCGTCTTATGGTTCTGTAATTCGGCAATAAATCTTCGCGCGGAGAAAAGGATAGGAGAGAGGCAAAGGATCGCGCGCAACAGATGTGAACGCCGAGATGTCCTTATAACCCACGGCTATCGGATTTCTTTTTCTAAGGTTACGCGAAAACGAAGGTTTAACAAAAATTTGGTAATAGGTCAGCCTCCTATGTTTGGTCATTCGAAATTTGGAATTTGATCCTGCGAGGCGATTTGGTTGATAATGAACTTAGTATACGATGTGAAATCGTCATTTTATCTATTTCGCCATATTTACGAAGATCTATGACTCGCTCTTTTCTTTTTTCTAGTTCTATATCAAAGATTCGATTGCGAATGTTGCATAAAATTTACAAGCTATCTTCGCTGATTTTTACTTGATCGGTAATCAATACGCTTCGCTTCTTCGTCTCGGGAGACGCGGTGAACGGTGGAAGCGGACACTGGGAAATATGCTTTTGAGTCATCTACCAGTTTCTGCGTATGATTATTCGCCAATCTTCGTTTTACCGTCGGTAAGATAGAAAGTTAAAACTGGTTGCAAGTAGCAAAGGGGTCGAGGGGAAATTAAGCCAACGATTTCTTCGAAATTTTAGATATTTTTAGCTTCCGTGAGAGAAAAGAAAGGCTTCGGTATTTTTAGGATTAGAAGAAACTGAAGCTTGTTAGGTTAATTGAAACTTGTGCTTTTTCATTGATTTTTGTTAATTTTAATCCATTTAAGTATGTTTTCCTTTTTGGCTTGTTTATTATATTAGAAATCCAGAGTCGTCCTTCTGTTTCAATATAGCCGTCTCATTATTAATAATTATCTCTCGAGTATATTTTCCCTTAATAATATTTACGTATGAGTTCTATTATTGGAAGTAGAAGAGTTGTATTAATATCTTTTTATTATTTGTATTAGTAATTTCTGGTATTAATACCGTTATAATTATTTAAATATTATTTATCGAACATGCAATTCCAACTGATTCTTTCGATACAATTATTAAAAGAATTCAATTGGAATGAAAAGAGTTAATCTTAGTGATAATTATCTAAATTCTCAACTATTTTTGTAATGATATTCAGTTATTAAAATAGCTTATTCCTTTCATCATAAAACAGACAAGACGATTCTGTAACATCTACAAAAAATCCAAATAGGGAGAAACAGCTTGCTCGATGAGAACATGAACGTTTTAAATCTGACATCTTAATATTCAGCTTCTGCTTTTTCCTAGGATTTTAATTAACGATTCGTAAAGCACCTGGTTTATTACCGTTATTATTTCGAAAAAAAAGAAAAAAAAAACAAGAAATTCGTTTCTGTCAAATCTTATTCCGATACTGATGATTCCTAAGGCTTTTAAATGTTCTTCGTTTTCGTATTATCGTGGTAACGATAATAAGCATGCTATAAATTACCTTGATACGAGAACGAAGTTGCCAGAACCTAGCTTTTAAGGAAAAAGTGAATGGATCCCAATTCATATTCCTGTCATCCCCCAACATGTTATAAACCACTTAACGAGAAACCTTCGTGAGAATTCCACCTACGACCCTGACTCTCTTCGAGGTAGAACCTGCACGGCCTATAATTTCACCTATATACGAGACCTGACGCGTTAAATAATTATTACTGAACTTAAAAAAATGACAAATAAATGTACCATCAAATCGTCCTACTAAGATGCAATAAAGATTCGAAACTCTTTCGAACACCTTTAAAACAGATTTTAAGAATTTTTTGACGAATTTTAATCGTGACAACAATTACAAATAAGTCGATAGAGATATATGTATGGCCATCCCTGTAAAGAACGAATGTCTGTTAGAATTTTTTTTTTTTTTTTACCGACACACACTTTTATATAAAATCGTATAATTTTGTATATTGCCGATATAACATAGTCACAGATACTTTTTACTATCTATGCTACTACTATCTTTACTATAAATTACTATCTTTTGTTCGTTTTTTTAATTGACTACAAGTATGCAAGACCGATACTGATACAACGGTAAAGCACCGTTTTTATTGCGGCAGAAAATGCAAAATACCAAAATTCGAGTCGTATATTTGAACTTTGTCCGTTCTTTATGTATATTCGTGATGCATACGTACTATCCGTTTCGCTATCTTTGAAGCTGACATAATCTGGCGATCATACATAAATTTTACATCAGAATTTATCAGCCCAGATTTGATTAGCATCGACAAAACTTTATTTCGATCTCAAGATTATCTTTCTTGGCACAGCGGAATATCCCATGAACACGTATCTCGACAACCTGAATTATCTCTTTCTTCGGGAAACAGTTCAATTTCTTGTTGCACGGGCGCAGCTATAATTTTTGTATCTACATTGTACAAGTACAATTGGAAGAAAGGACGATGATTCTGGGTGCCGGTTATATCACGTACATTTTCAGAGTTAAGCGTACGGCTGAAAATTGATAAGAGAATCGAGAAAGACAATTTCTCATGGTCGTTAAGTCGTAATAAAGGCGGAGGTCTCGTTGGACGAAGATCCACGGAATGGAGGTGATAAATTATCATAACTCGTCGTATGCGGCTCCTTAATCGTTGGCTATGTAACTTTCGTTGAACCAACTAAAGGGAGTTCGGCTCATTCACCTTGTGAAAGTAAGAATATCGTGTAGTATTTAGGTTAGCGAGATGAGCTCCTCGATACGAATTACGATGTCTTCTTCGTCTTTCATTGCGTGCAAGCCGAGCGGGACCTACTTGGAGCACGTAAAACCGGAAAGAATCAAAGCGTGAGCAGGGAGGACCGAAGGCGTTTTAATTATCGTGCCTCGTAAATTGTCTCGACGAAGATAAGTGTATTTATTAGTAATCGAGCAACGTGTACCGGGACACGCATATAACTGGCTGTTTTAATAATTCTGTAATTTATCTCGTATAATTCATCCTGTCATATTTGTTTCTTCGTTTTTCGGTCTTCGTTCTTTCTCCTTCTCGTAATTCTACGTTTGTTAAATACATAACAAGTGAAATTACTTTCACCACGTTGTACTGTTCACTGCTGTTATTAATCGGGATAATTGATAACTGAGCGCGACGAGCGAACGATGTTTTAATACAACCGTTTGGCGATACGATGGTATCTTGAAATATTTGGAATCTTATAGGCTCAAATTGAATCGCGTGTCAAGATCTATAATTTGAATTTATTAAATATTTTAATTAATCATTTAAGTGATCAAGTAGCTCGCATATATTTCCACGAAGATCCAAAGATACATTTGGATTGAGAAATGTCGTTGTTAGTGAAAGATGTTGCGTCCCTGCAAAGATGGAATCGCTTAATTACGCGCCACTTAATTATTATTCCAACACAGCGTGGATCGAATGATTTAAAACTATGAAATTTTTAGCTGCAGCAGAGAAATATAACTAAAAATAACGTTGTAACGATCGTTCTGCAGAGATTCATCGATTCATTCGCTTCCCCTTAATCGTTGTTTTACAAGAAATCGCACTTTGAATCGCATTTCGAAACATCGACGAATACAAAAGAATTGTTTACATATGCCGGTGTATCGTGATCGCTACGTACAATTTTTAACGAATTAAGAGATAACAAGTTCATCGCGTTTTCACACGTACGTATAAATTTACGTTGTAAACGTTGTTGACGTTAATTTCATCGATCATACTTACAACATAAGATGTTCAACCGTTTAACGTATCATCATTTTCTCGTTACTTGCTTCCACTTGTATGCGAATAATTACGATAATCGTAGAATAATTATGCTACCGATACCGCCGTATACGATTTGCATAAATGCACTTAAACCGATCATTTGATAAACCATATATATGTAGGTTGATATAATATACCTATTTATTCGTCGATAAATGAAGTTACACCATTTTACATACAAATTTCTTAAAAAGATACTTGCGATTTAAACGGTTATTTCTTCGGTATAAGAAAGTCGTCAAATATCTCTAACTATCCCATTACGTTGAGATAAAATGTCGTTTCACCGGAACTTGAATTTCACGAATTAATGTATCGTCCATCAAATGTGATCCTATCGTGAATTTTTCAGTAAAGAAGTGAGAAATTTTCTATAACATGCGACTAGGAAATGCTTTATAATAACAACAATAAAATTTTCTTCTAATTGTCGGCACGAATAATCGAAATATCCGCACGAATTTAAATTCTTATCGAGACAACTGAGAGTGCAATGTATCAAAACGAAGAAATGTTAGTTTTCATAGAAAATAAATGCAATTACATTTATTAATAGTAATTTACGTTCGAATTCTGAATAGTCTAATTCATCAATTATTTCGTTAAAACTTTAGAGTATAAAATTTACATAAATCGAAGTATAAAGATCGTTGTACTGGAAGACGTAACAAACTTTGTGTTACGGAAAACAGCAATGTTCTTTTCCGTAACTGTATGTACAGGCGATCAAGACGCATGAAATTTGTGCATTGCAAGTATCACGAATTTTGCAGTTTACTTTGACCAATTTCGGAATTAAAGGTTCTGCGTGTTACAAATTCGCCCCACAGCCTTAAAATATCGAAATACTGTAGATCTGTTATATAACGTTACGCAAGTACGCAAATGTGCCGAAATCTACACGGCAAGATTATATATATTTCGTCATAAACGAAGATGCATTCTGAAATATTTATGAGATCGAATTGATTTTACCTTTATCGATCGATGCTACGTAACAACCACTTGTTTTGAGCACTTTTAACGAAATTTCGTCGTCCGATACGAAATTCCGTTTGAATAAAAATTTCATTGAGAATATATCGTGCCTTCGCATTACACGTGTCTTCCTAAAAAGATATCGAGTTATTTGTCATCGGCTATTCTGCATATCCTAGGCAGGGCATTCAGAAAATGCAAAAGATACAAGGCTTACCTTACAACTTCGACTTTCGGATCAGCCAACCGCTTTGTCATCCTCGGGCCACGTGTCTGGATCATCCGCAAAATTTGGAGGTGTCCTGTTCACAGAGTGGGAGAGAAAGGGATGGAGGGGGATTAAATAAGGCACCGGCTTGCCAGAAATTCACCGAATGTTCACTGATGGATATATAAAGGGATCCTGTGCCCCATGTTACGAGTCAGTATAGTTTCCTCCTTGTGGAAGAACCAGAATTTCGCTTTCGAGACTAAAAACAAAAAGTCCGAGGTATCATCATGAACCAGTTGGTGAGTTCAGTAACAGTGCCGGTGCATGGTGTTCGGTTTCATTTTAACGGGTGGTCGGTAGATATGAAATTTTAAGATTCGATGTTATATCATAACGCGTGGTACGGTGCCATTGCGTAATTACACGATCTGAGATGACCGGTGTGTCCGGGAATATTCAGAATATCCGTATGAAAATTTCCGAGAAGTAATAAGCATATAGAGTACCGCTTATTCCTAGAATTTCTTGCTCCGACATAGTGTTACTGCTTTTATAAGTGGGATACTAAAGTATATATTTTGTTACTCTTTTTCGTATTCAAATTCAGCAGTTACGGAGAAAATTGAGATCATCGTTCGTTCGTTACACGACTATATATTCTGTGAATTTCTAAAAATTTTCTACGCTGTTTATAATTAGAATATTCCATTCGAAATTAATCATCTTCTATCGTAGATTGCTCGCTTAGACCAAGCAATTGAATTTACGATTACGAATTTACGAACACGATCTAATGTTCCCACTTCTTTGCTCTAAACGCTCCTTTGCAACACGAGTCCATTGTACTCCTAGCCTCTAACTTGTTTATAAGTAAAATATTGGATTATTTCAAGAAAATGCGTACGTTTCAGACGATCGTGTTATGCGCCTTCGCTTCCGTGGCAGCCGCCGTTCCTCTGGGTGTGTACTCTTCTACCACGCCGATTCCCATTCTGAGGCAGAGCGCGGACGGCCCAAATCCAGACGGAAGCTACAGTTACAGTTACGAGACGGCGAATGGTATCCAGGCACAGGAGATCGGCTACCTTAACTACCCAGGCACCCAGGCTGAGTCTCGCGAGGCTCAGGGCAGTTACAGCTACACCGCGCCAAACGGTGAAATTATCCAAGTGTCCTACGTGGCTAACGAGAACGGATTCCAACCCCAGGGTAGTCATATCCCGACCATTCCACCCGCCATTCTCAAAGCACTCGAATACATTGCCGCCCATCGGGAGGAGCATATCGGTGCTCAATGAAAAGAGACAAACGTGGATCCGTATACGACAAGAAGATCGGTCTTCGAGCTCCTCGACGTTTATGTCTAAACCAAAGTCGAGGATGTACGAAATGGAAACGTTGTTCTTTATTCGGCACGACTCTCGATCATTTTAGTGGCATTTTGAGTAGAAATTCGTTTACGAATTTTCGGATTCGGAGTTTGCAGGCTCGATTCGTACGTTAGCTTTGTATTTATGCATACTGCTTACGATTCAGTTTTTTTGTATTTTAAATAAGGAGATTGTAAGAGAACGTTAAGGAGGATTACTGTAAATAAATTGTACATTGATACCTTTATCTTTGTTGTTTTAGCGATCCAAGAGAATATTTTACAGTATCGCTTACGTACCTTGTTTATCATTTATTAGTATTTATTAGAAGTACGTAACAATTGGCGTTATTTTAATTCTAATTTGGTCCGTTGCCTCTCGATGTTATTTTCATTCACCGTTATTTCTTAGAAAATGGTAAAGCCAAGAATGGAAGTCAAAGATGTTTCGAGTGAAGCAATTGAAGGTAATTAATCTTCCGTGTAACTTTCCCTTTCCGTGACACTAACGATATTTTCAAGATGCTTGAATTTAATTAATTGATTTTTGAAAGCTGATTTCGCTTTTCATCTTCCTTTCATTTCCTTAGATAACTTCACAAGCAAAACCACATCAAGAAAGACCATAAACGAGCAATACCAAGTATCTAAAATATCTTCTTAAAATGACAATTCCCAATTCTATATGAAATTATTTCGTTTAATTAATAGTCTGATACATTTTCCATATTAGAATTATTTTATAAGCCTTATAAGTCTTACAATATAAGGAACATAATACTGATTTACGATTAGATAATATCAGCACATTTTCAAGATCGAAAGCTCGTAGAAATATCATAAACTTTTTAAGAAATATTCGTATCGATAAGCAAGTTTAGTGAGAAAATGAAAAATTAAAATCTAAACTTTTGTCGACATTCCCTTTTTTTAATTACAAAAAATGCGCGACTAAGCATCACAGAAATAGCGATTCCCTTAAATTCCGTCCAAGCTATGCAACGCGTGTTGTGAATTTAAGTATAAAGTTGCATGTGCTTATTCAATTGCAGTCATCGCCTTTTTGCGCTCTATATCGATAAATTATTTTCTAGGTAACACGTAAAAGTGCTTCTGTGGAGCGTGCAAGCATTCAATTCTGTGCGTGTTTGCGATACGGATAAAGAAGCGGAATTTTTTCTCGATATACATATGTATATTAGCGTGTTTATGAACTAATAAACATCGTTTCAAATAAAGAAAGTAGAACGATCAAACGCCATTAGGAAAATCATTAACGTACGAAGAAAAAGACGAATACATAGAGAAATCGACAATAGATTTTTAAAAAATATATAGATAATTTTCACGGTAATAATTTCCTACGTTTATTCGTGAGACCGTAACACGTCGATGGTTAAACAAAGTTCCCGAATAAAAATATTTGGAAGCGAATTGAAGATGAACGATTGTCGATGAAACGAGTTAATTCGTGACAAATGAGTTTTCTACGAAAATACGAGGTTTATTTTGTACATTATAAAAACTAACATGTGAACTATTCTAATATTCTAATGTATCACGATCGATCAGTTTCGTTGATTCGTCCTTAACGGTTTATATAGTCGATTAGTGTTGGCTGCTGGAACGGCGTTTTGTTGACTCGGCGAGTCTTTGGCGAGTTCCTCGGGTTCCGGAGTCGAGGGTTGTTTCGCGATCCAATCAAGAGCTCTCTGTATGGCTGGTGGTATTGGTGGCGGTGTTGGCACGTGAGTACCTGCTACTTGAGTACCAAATTCGTCGGCGGTCCAGCTAATTGCTATCGGAGTACCATCTGGAGCATTATACTGTACGGATCCTTGAATCAGCTGAGTTTCAGACGGCGTGCCGACGTACTTTCGACTTCCCGTCTCTGTTTGTACAATACCGCCTTCGGTCTCATAAGTGAACGAATAGTGGCCACGATTGTCACCGAGGTTCCGGTTTTCGCTGACGATCTTTTCCGGTTGCCGGAAATATTCCTGGCAGTGAGCCACTGCGATAAGCGTAAGGAAAACCTGAAACATGAAGATACATGAAGATACATGTTAAGAAACAGTCGAATGTGAAAAATAAGACTAAACGATGCCAAAGTGCCCTATAAGAAGACAGATAAATATTTGACGCTACATATGGACTTCGAATTGACACAGAAGGCGTACATTATTGCAAAGATTCAAAAGGTCGGAACTTAGTATTAAAACAAATAGTAAAACAAAGTAAAACGTAGTAAAACAAATTATAGGTCTATAAAAGTCTAGAAAATAAAGCTAATGTGGATGTATGTTATACCACTATGGGGTATATAGCCAAACTCGAGGCCTATTTGAGCTAGTTATCCTACGCTCCGTGGTTCGTTAGAAAGGAAGAAATAAGAAAAGACCTAAACGTCGTCACACTAAGATAACCAGCAATCGCAAGGAAAAAGATGGAAACGCGCATTAATCTGTTGGTCAATAATATATACGATCGATATATCCCGTGTAAAGTATCCGGTTAAAAGAACACACCCCGCGGACTTAACAAACAAGTAAATATCTGCAAAGGATTCGCAAGATCGACTGATCTTAACGATAATGACGTTGTCTCGGAAGAAACGCTGTCTATTTTGCCACGTTTAAAACGATTTGCCTAATGTCTATTGACAAAATTGTAAAATGTATTTATAAGAAAATATTCAAAATTACGAGGTTGAAATAAATTTTCAGAACGATGCTGCTTTTCTTCTAAAACTTATAGAAAAGAAACAATTTGGTCGATTGAATTACTACTTTTTAATTAATTATTGTACCAATTATAATTCTCTGTTTCTTCAAAATTCAAATCATTACATTCCGTTTATCGTCAAGATGCTTCTCCTTTTACTTCGACATCAATTCACAAAGTTAATTGAAATTTTCTTTCTTCGTCGCACGCTCATCAAATCATTTGATTAATGTTCAGTTAGTCGAAAAACACGCTTAACGTTCTTAATGTTCGCTTTCAGGATGCCAATGCTATTTTGATAGCAGCTGTTTATTCAAGTAGATAATCAGTAGCAAAATTATAGAGAGTCATCGTTAGCACGAACGCATCGATGTTTGATGTAGGCATATTGCATTATACATAACGATTGCTTAAGAAAGCTCGGTAAGATCGTAATGGTTGTACGTATTATCCATGTGCGCCAAACGTATTGAAAAATCGTTAAATTTTTAATCGGCAAAAATTTTTACTTCAAATCTTTATATATCGATTCTTGCTTGAAATTATCGTAGGATATTGTAAAGTTAAATAAAACCGAGCCACTCACTTCACTGTCTTTCTACTCTATCTTTTCTCGTTTACATTTTCCTTTGTCTGTACGTATTCGTTTGTTTTTGTCAGCCGTCCTTTATATCCGATTTTTAGTGATCGAACCAAAGCGTAACTATGGAACGTTAAGAAATAAAAGTCGATACAGCAATGCTTTAATCTTCGTTACGTCTGTCCTGTAAATCCGTTGAAATGCCTTTCCCCGTGAAAGGTCAGGGCAAGATGAATGTGTTAGTAGGTAGGTCAGAATAGTCATTACGATTGTAAGCAGTAAAAGGGACGAAGGAAATCTGGCTCTAATGTCGTTATCCGCAAAAAACTGTTCAACCTAGTTCAATCAATATCTATAGCATCTTTCGAATATTTTCTTTCTCAAATATTTTTTTTCAAACATTTCATCAATCGCTGTTGCGTACTTTATAGTCATATTGAATTCACCGTGCGAACTGGAAGAAAATTTGTTAGAAGAAAGATGCGGTAATATACAAAATTTATATTGGTTACGTCACTTGAAACTGTTTTCGTAGACTCCCTTTTTATGTTATACATTTTCATTGTCGTACAATACATAATTTAAGTTAAAGTATCGAGTAATTTTATAATTAATCAAGTAATTTGAATAAATATTTATGTTTATAAGCTTTTGTAGAAAATGATAGAGAAAGTAGCACAGAAAAAAGAAAGTACGACCACTTCATCAACAAGGAACGTAAATTAGCTATATAAATTTTAATATTATATATTCTCCGTGTAGTTTTTAATATTACTAAAATTCTATTTATTTTCTCAATAAAATTCTCATTTTTCCATATTTTCTGTAATTTCTTGCACTAATTATCAAAAAGTAACGAAGAAAATTGGTCGACATTTAACGACTGTATTTAAAACGCTATTCATGTAGATTTCGCAGAAAGATCTAGACATTATTAAGTAAATTATATTAGATAATTAAATAATAATCCTGCAAACTGTGCAAAGTTTCCTAGTAGAATCATACTGGACATTCAAGGAGCGAGGAAAATTTCTATCGATTGTCACGAATTGTAAATACAATTTTAGAACACGCTCGATTCACGTCGAATATCAAATAAATTGGACACCTAATAAAACACTTAAACAAATGATTCGATGTCACTGACCTGGTCGCGTTAAAAATTAATTACCTTTTGAAATTTCGATCTCAAATTGTTAGGTTTCACTGCGAAGAAAACAAAGACGCGAGGTTTAAGAATAAGAGCGACTTCAACCCCCGTTTGCATCACCAAGCAATAAACGAAAGAGGAAGTTGAACACGGTGCAGGATAGGACAAGAGTGGCACAAGGCAAAAGAAGATACTTACCAAAGAACGCATGTTGCCGAAATGACGCGACGGGACACGTGCCTGTGCAACAGCACAACGCTCTCTCGAGAAAGTGCGATGCGACGATGCGTGTGAACGATGGAGATAAGTCTGCGTCAGATAAAAACGCAACGTCACATATAGAGCGTCGATGTTCTGCCGATGGTTGCCGGCGTGAAGTTCGTGAGCAACTCTTGGACTGTTGGGGGCACAGCCGACCTTTATACCGGCGAGTCTACACAAGCCAGTTGCCAGCCTTTACATAACCCGAGAAAGTTTATTTCGGGATATCCACATCTCGCTCTAGAGCACTTCTAACAGCGAACGATCCACACCCCCGTAGAAATAAAAAAAGGAGCAGAGATGATCGGTCCTTCGATCGTACCTGCGCGCGGCTTTTTAACGCGATTTCACCGGCCACTGTACTCGCGGCACCACGGTCATCCGTGGCTTTTCCCGTCCCAGTCCAATACCAGGAGAACTTGCGTAATCTCTCACTTGCGTAATTATCGCGAGTATTCTGGTATCTTCTCCTTTTTCCTTCCCGCCAACCTGAACAATGCACCGGAAGATAAAATGATTATAGTTTATTTCTTTGTACCCGAAATGGAGCTGACACCGATTTTGGAGATCCGCTCTTGGTCCATTCGCGTATATGCGTCATTCGAGAGACGAAACTTTCCGGTAAACGTCGGTTCAATAAACGACGAAGATTTATGTAATTTCAATGTGATCGAGACAGCCATCATTACCAGATAACGGTAAAGTGTTGATATTTGTGGTTATTTAATTGGTTACCCGACTAGTGGAAAAAAAGGCAAAGAAAGCTTTCTACTACTTTTATTGACGCTACCTTTTTAGTACCGTACTTATATTCTATGTAAATACTTTGCAAGCATCGTCAGACGCTTAATAAGACTTTATGAATAAATTCATGAAACATTTCGGATTATCGATAAAGATGAAAATAAAATGCGCTCAAAAAAGCTTGATATATGTTCGTGTGGGCTTTAATGTCAAATGCAAACGAACCTTTATATCGTAGCTTGAAAACATCTTAACTCACAATCTCATGGTATTGTAGTTACAATCTAGTGTGCATCGTGAACGACACGATAAATAAATTTCTCATCTTGGTTAATACCGCGCGTCGCCATCGTTAAATTCTTTCAACGTGATTTATATGTATTGCGTTATATTACAATATCAGGATCCTGAGGAGTATCAGATTATATTTAAAAAACCGACGACATATTTGAAGAAACGATGATAATTCGATACGCCATGTTCTGAGTAAAAAATTCAATGACAATTACATTCCTTTGGAATTATTATTGTGCTTGTCTTTACATAGCAAAGATGCAATTGCAAGGTAGTAGCAGAACGAATTGAGATTTCTTCATCGGATCTCATTTTCATAGCTTTATCTAATTCACAATTCTGAATAAGAAGTTTATGTATCATAGAGTTAATTGTTTTACACAATGATCGCTAAACTAAAAATTGCTTAAACTTTTTTTTTGGAGAAGCAGAATGAAACACTCTTAGAAAACACACAAATCCTGATTGTTAAAAGTTCGAAAATAATTTTCAAAGATGAATATAATAAGCACGGTAGGAAACCATGATAAAGATCTTGAAAGTTGTTGTTGGTTGAAAGTTGTTCAAATTAGTTCAACGACATAATATTTCTTTTTGCGAAACACACATGACTAGAATCGTTTTGTCATCGTTAGAAACTAGAATCTGCAGAAAACGAAACTATTTACTCGGTCGTAAAATACGCTGAGCTCACATTATTGAGTTACAAGTAAGCAAGAAATGTTACGTTCGGCTGTACCTGTTATTTATCAGGAGGATAATGACATCGACTCGACGTCTCGAATGCCCGTTACTTGCACTTCTGTGGGAATTGAACTCTACGAATACAAGTCCTTGGCACAGTGATCCTAACGACGTGCTACGTGTGACAACCAGCGTACATATAATTGCATTAACCGCTTCCTAATATATGCAAGTCAATATTTATCTTTGCGAAAGGAAGATCTTAGATGAAAGACAAAAGATTGTTGTACGTTTTTAATAAAAAGAAATAAAAACGACTTCCAAAAGTAATGAACATTTACAAACTCATTCTCATTCCTCTTGAATCTTGTTTTAATAACGATTTCATATTTATTTATGCGTTTCGTTATTGGTTCACTAAAATCTGCATACCAGGAATTGCAAGAAAATTTGTAAGGAAAGGTTTGCGAAAGATATTTTCGTTAATACATTTCGACAATGTAAAACACATTGTTGGGAGGACAGGTTTTGGATTTAAAAATGGAAGAATAAAATCACCATTGATATTTCGACAGTAACTAGATTTTGCAAGTTTAAAAAAGAAGATCGTAAATTGAATTATTATAATTATTGTAATATCAAAAAATAGTTCTCAAAGTAAACAGGGAAGATACGGAGATCAATGTTACAGTTGTAGTAAACATTTATCAAGAGATATACATAATGTAACTTACGATTTGAGAAAATTGATTATTTCAAAACAAATATTATAATTTACTGTAAGAAAAAGATAAGAATGGGTAGTAGTATTGTAGTATACATTAGTAGTATACATTAACCGGTAATGCCCAGCTCGGCAAGCTGTTGATACTTCTTTAGTTTTTATGAGCAAACCAACTTTACGTTATTGATATTGTTGATCCTACTACATTTCACATTATATCAAACGTTATTGCAGTCATAAAAGTTGCAGTTAGCTAATCACAGATTCTCTTTCTAATTGACAATTAGATATAACGTGGGTACATATTTGTGTGTATACATATACTTTGTAATGAATATTTCTAGACATATACGTACATAAAATTATCGAACGAAATATTAGGTGACTTTACAAGAATATTTGTGTATATGTATAGATTTTCTGATATATATAGGATTACTAAAGTTTATAAAATTTAGAAATAAACTTTATATTTCAACCTTGTTATTTTACGAACTACGTGAATAACGTGGAAAAGTAAATTAATAAATAATTTATGTTAGTTTCTTGATCAGACACTGTAAGTTGAAGTTAACGTGGTAAATTGACGTCAAACATTTGAAATCTTTTACGTGTTATTATACATTATATCGTGCCGGTACATTGATTTGTTGATTTAGTACGACACGAACTACATCATTTAACTTGTACCTGACATTTTAACTTTCTACATTATAGTACTACTGTACATCCTTACCTCGTGCGCTCAATCGTGATATTTGTGGTGAAGCAAAATTGCGAAACAGGAACGTACTGAAATAAATTATTAAATAATCTTTCGAATAATAAGATTTATTATATTTTATTGTTTAATTCTATTATTCAATGTTATTGAACCACTTTAATTGTAACCCATATCTGACTTGTCTCACTGATTCCATTGCTGTACAAACGACACTGCAGTAGAATGGGTTGTCTATCTACAGGCAATAACACTGCTCGATTAATGATTGGTGTTTTCAATCTATTATGGATAAAATTTATACTTTACAGAACAAAATTATACCTAATAGAATTATTTATTACCTTTGTTTGTTAAATATTTGTGCATCAATATTTCCTTGTTAAAAAATCCTTTCACAGCAACAAATTAAAATTATAGTACGTATCATGAAATAAATAACAGTAATATTCCTTAAGAATAACATGTAATATTTTCTGTATTGTTAAAAAAATTATGTAAATTAATCTTTTTTTAATTAATATATAATGAGTTTCCTAATTTATTATCAAATCATTATAGAAAAACGATACAAATTAAGATAAATATATTTAATTAGATAATCCCTATCGCATAAAAATTATCTTTTCCAGATGACTGATTGAAACCAAATTTGCAGTTGAATTTTATAAATTCGTTTACGTTTGAAAGAATATTCGCACACGAATGCATTTTCTAAAACATTAAATTATCAGACTGCTGTCCGATCTTAACTTTCACCGAGACGAAGATTTTGAAAGACTTTCTTTTCCTTATCTATCTCTTCTATTTACATTCACTCGAGTCATTCTCATCTCCGTCGTGATTACGATACTTAGAACCCTTTTCTAATGAAGTTACCGAATAGTATTCGTAAAATACCGCTTTATCTTCCATCGCTCGCCTTCGCAAGCCGACATTCTTCCCATCCGTTGCACTTTGGAAGACCCATCGATCACATCAACGAACGGCAAGAATCGTGGTCGATCGATTCAGCTACTAGAAAATTGTAATGAAGTTAGATCGCTATGTAGTGGGAGTGTTAGCCTGACGAAAACTCACGAACGATTCCGACAGAGGTGCGTCAGGTCCGAGTCCCAACTTTCGTATCACTAGTACTCGTAATGTCCACAAGAAGGCACTGTCAATTGAAAACGCGATAGCCATGCATGTGTTTGTCACGGCTGCTGACGCAAGATCGGCATACACAACGCCGTTGTGACGCGACGTCGACGTATAGTAATCGCGTGCAGCCGCGACAACGGTCGTTCCGATTTTCGCGACTATTCCACCGGGACGTATTTCACGTTCCCAAACGACCACTGAAACTTTTGTCAATCACAAAACGTCACGGTTCCACGTGGACAATTGCGTATCCCTGTTATCAACTCTCTGTACATCGATGGATCTCAGTGACTTCGTTGGAATGCAATCGATCCGGTCGAGGCTCTCTTCGATCTGACAGGTACTGACTCGATAACACGTGATCTTTGTAGCTTCGTTGATGTACGCGTATCTTTGTCTCATAATATATATTTTTGTGTGACATTTTACGCTAAAAGTATCAAAAGTATACGTCTTAAATTTTTGTTTCTCGTTTGTTACATGCTTGCTGTGTTTACTGCATGCTACAAGAAGAACATTCTGTTCGAATTAGTTTTGAATGAATCGTTGCATCGATTCAGAGCTAATGTTTTCATTCAACTCGGTGCTTATAAATTTCGGGGAAAGACGACAGATTCTGAGTCGTGACTGTAGACCGTCACGTCGTACGGTCTTTGATATCATCACGGTAAATCTTAATACGACGCGATTAAAGGTGCTTCATACACTTTATCTTTGTGTACGGTTGCGTTATAAGTACAAATGTATGTTGGTAAATGGGCCCATCGCGTGAGATAAAAATAATTACACGTATGGTAATTAAAATCTTTATTGGTAATAATAAATCATCGTAAAAATTGATAATTCGAAATTTCAAGCGACTGTGATACAAACATGAAGAGCGAAAAAGTCTCGAACAGTTTTTCATTGCAATCGTGTAAGGTAAGAGTCAAATCTGATCGAATCTTTTAGCGAATTGTCCGTGAATGTTTTCGCGTTTCCTTACATCAATGAAATTACCGGAAGTTCGTGCAAGTATTCTGTGTAGACTCTTCTCTACACACACGGGCACACACACACACATCTCCTCTATCTCCCTCTCTCACCTGGACTGACTCGATCGCTACTTCTGTGTGTGCCTGTGTGTGTGTTTCTCTCTCTCTCTCTCTCTCTCTCTTTCTCTCTGTGTGTGATTCTCCTCTTCTCTCTTTCTTCCATTAGATCGCCATGCCATCATGAATGCCACGGACAGCAACAGCGGCGTCAACGGCAACGACAGCAACAACACGATCGCGGGCAAGACGAATGCGCACGGCAACAGTGTTCGTCTGCAGAGCGTGATCGGCAAGCAGAGCAGCTGCGTGCGCAAGATGAGCACGATGCCGGAGGAGGAGGATACCTCGG
Organism: Bombus impatiens; assembly: GCF_000188095.3. Taxonomy (NCBI): domain Eukaryota; kingdom Metazoa; phylum Arthropoda; class Insecta; order Hymenoptera; family Apidae; genus Bombus; species Bombus impatiens. The sequence continues at coordinate 1,288,496 of NT_176808.1, read as the reverse complement.
ACGATATGGATCCTGATGTGATAAGGATAGAACACCAGCACTATCAGCATCATCAGCATCACGACGTCGATTCGGATTCACCGTCCGAGGAAAGGGGTCGTTTACTAAGTGCTACCGAGTCGACCGTTCGAAAGATCACCATTACCCCTACGAGCTCGAGTAACCTGCACTGTAACGGCACTATAAAGAAAACCATCCCTCGAAACGACAGTAGCAACAGCATCCACGAAAAAACGTACTCTCGACTTCAACAATCAAAGTCAGGGGACCAAGTCGGTCAAACGGAGAATAGGCTGCATCGCGACATTCCACAGGGTATACTTAGATCCGTTCGAGGGATCGACTCACATAATACACGACATCGCTGCTCCAGCGTAAGATCCGTGAAATCTAATCCGACGATGGATGAACATCAGCACCAGTATCATCCACCGGCGGCCAGCTGGGCATCGATCGTGTTCTCTGATGGAAACGGGCAAACCCACGTGCGAACGCTTCCCGATTCCGTCTCTATACGCTCTCTAGCATCGATCGGCATGGGTTCTTCCAACGGCCGGAAGCTCACGATACGTAGAGTTCTCACTTCGCCGTCGGAGCTGCTTAACATGGTACATCCGCCGCCGTAAGTGAGCTACATTATCTAACGTGCGCGTCTCGGCGAGAAGCGTCGGAAGGAGCGAACTATGAATCATGTTCCGCAGTTCCTCCTTCTCCAACTTCCTGCATGCGGTTTTCATTCGATGCCTTTACGCTTGCCGGAGCTTACGCTTTGCTCTATAGCGAGGATTACTGCTCGTTGGCCGGAAGAGGATTCGGTTCGGCAAGACTAGGCTAGGTTGATGGAGTTTGATAAGATAGCCGTTATCTTGCCGTTAGCTACTCTATAGTTGCGATGTTGTTCAGTGATAATTGGTAATTGGCGATGTTAGATGGAGATGATTGATTGTTATTGTTTGTTTCTCTACGTAACGGGGTAACTCGGATGAAGTCGGCAAAAGAGATAGTTTTAAAGATGAAGTAAGTTTACTTTAATTAAAACTTGTTTAAACCATGCTTTTTCCAACGAACGTTTTTAACAAAGTATTCGATTGGGTAAAAGTTATCGTACGATGTATCGTCTAACGCTAATAAAAATCTCGTTGTGGTACAACTTATTGCAGTTATATGTAGATTATACGTTTCATATGTAGTTTAGTTTATACGTGGATTGTACGATGTAGGAAACAGAAGATATCCACTAAATGCTACATTTCGATGATTCATCGATGTATTGAAAAAAAAGGATCGAATCGCGAGTTAAAAGAATTCAGAATACTTCCAAGAAGTAAAAAATAATGTTCATTTTTTATGGTTCTCGAATGATTCACATTTGCCGCCTAACGATAAGGACAAACAACAGAAGACGCTGTTTTCTTCTCCTGCGGTAACTTAGCTCCATAAAAGTAAGACCTGTGGTGCATTTGGTTCAGTTGGCTCGTAACACGCATCTCGCGATATATAGTTCTCGATAACCAATAACCTTCGTTTCAGTTATCTTCCCGTACTTAAACTTCTCTTCGTTAGACAAATATTGGCGAGTAGTATCTAGCAAATTGCATTTCGAGTTAAAAGTGAACAGCACTTCGGATCTAGGAACACGTAAGTTAGAGGCAGTGCGAATATAAGTTCTTATCTCGGAAATTGTTTAAAACGCGCTGGCGATGTAAACCAAGCTGTTATGCTTGTCTAAGTCAAGATTTCGGTGGCAAGAGATGCCGCGTACATCCGAACTGCTTGTAAAGCATGGTCTCGTCATCCAGGCACTGCAATTCCAGCGTATTGTCCCAGAGACGTAAGTGGATAATAGGTGTACAATGTAAGTCCATACTTTTGTTATAAGTAGGTGTTCATGCGGTATATTGTTGTAGCTGCCTCGCTTCCTCCATTGAAATCGGAGTGGTCCGTTTAAAGAGTCGTAATTGCTGTTCCACATTCGAAATTTCTATAGGCCGCGGTAATGAATTCAACGCGAAACGACTCGCCTAATTGCCCGTGTTGACTTCACCTGCAATTAGCAGACTTTAAACGGGTGTATTTATCTTTAAGAAGCAAATATTTGCGATTAGAGAAAAATGAATCTAACTTGAAGCTAACGTATAGCGAATTTGATGAAATTTGATAGGTATTTTGCTTGATTAATTTAGCTTTAATTCTCATCGAAAGTCAATTTCTCGGTCGAATGTTAGAGCGCAGTTTGTATTTTCGTCGAATTATTTAGTTATTCCTTAATACGTTTCATTGACAGTTTTTGAACACTGAACAATAGGTAACATTTAAAATACTGTTTAATATAGATTTTTTATTAAGTTTATTTTATTAAACTTGTCCGATTCGTTATAAGAATTATCTACATAAAATTCATACAAATCTTTAAATTCAGTTTTCAAATCATCCATTAGGAGATGAAATACGGGAGATGAAGAATTATGTAGGATACTATTTAAACTTTTTTCTCAAGTTAAAAATCAGGGTTCGCTAAGTTCAATCAGTATTAAAACATTCGAAATACTCGAGAAGAAAACGGCTGTAGGGACAAAATATTTGCCTTTATATCCAAATAACTTCAAAGCATTATACTAATAACAAAGTGTTTAATTAGACGCGTGATAAACGAGTTTACATATCATAAATCGATTGATTCCAATTTCAGTTATGTCATGCACAATCCTTACGTAAACGCACTTAATTGCCGTGATATGCTAACCAAATATTAATTTTTTTGTTTGATTTGTTTCCCGCTAAAATTTACTGTATGGATAGGATGTACGGTTAATAAAATTTACTGGATTCGTAATATCATAAAAATTAATTGTAATCGTCATACAATTGTTAATTATTCTGTGATCAATAGCGTGCATTTCGTACTTAAATATTATTATTCTTCCTGGAATAAATTCGTTTATCATGGACTACATTTTTCAAAAGTGCTACACGAGCGAATTCAGTTTCTGTAATTGTACGGTTTTCTTTCGTCGACATTCGTAGATTTTCAATCTACGCGCAAATCGTTAATCCAATTCGTTATCACGTCTGGCGAACCTGCAGGTTAAATTTCACACGAAGAAGGCAAAGATTTAGAATTCTATTTTTACGACAGCTGTTCCTACAGCTGTTAACGCGCCTGCAAACAAAACAACGTCGGAATTATGCTGCAATGGATGTTGTGTCTTCGTTTGTAATTTAGTTATGACACGTATATGTATATGTAATAACTTATTATTATTGCCCTGCAGGTCGCATAGCCATTACGCATTGTTTTTACATTACGAAATGCCCGGGGAATTTGCACAGGTGTGTCGTATGTATTATCGTGCTCTGTCAATTGCCATAACTCTCACCGTCATAGTACGACATCGCTTCTGCATCTACCGCATCGGATACCATGAACACGATAAACTCGTAAAAATTCTTCTTCATTCTTGCCGCTTATATAATACACGGGTATCAAGGTTGTTCGTCGCTACGGTTGTAGGTACCCCTGTTTCGCACGATCGTTAATCATAATAAGGACCCCTCGTGGCTCGATTTTCGTTCTTTCTTTTTTTCTTTTTTTCGTTGGCGTTCATCAAAATAAATGCGCGATAAATTTTCACGTCCTCCTAACTATTATGATAAATCAAACACGTAAACCTCCGTTGGTTTAGGATCCTTGGTTCTAGAAGAAACGACGGATAAAGATAACCGGTTTGTCATAAGTTTCGTAAGTACATAGAAGGACGTATGTAGAAGAGAAGAATTTCTGAATGTAGCATAAATAGAACTCGAAATACTTTCCATCGATTTTTTAACCATGGATGTTCGTAAGACATGGTGTCAATTAGTATTACGTCTCATGCGTTTGACAGAAGGCATGTCATCTTCAGATCGACTAATGGAACGTATATCGAGAGATTGATAAACTTGCATAATGTCGTTCGTTATATGCTCTGTGTAAACTGATTGTCCCTGCAATATCTAATTTATGTCAAGTGCGTTCGAACTGTTTTGACATTTCTAACGATGTACGTGTAATGGTATAGCATGTTAAAATTAGAATATGACTTGTTTCAATGATAACACTATACGTATATATAGTATGGAGATACTGTATCTATCCTCAGACAATCTTTATTATTTCTATTTTTTTAACAAAGCTGTTAAACAAGGGGGATTATATTAATTTAAACTGGAATATACAACTTGCGTTGTTAATAATTAATAAACAATTTTTAATTATATTTTTAGCATCGGTTTCTAAAAAATATATGTCTATGTTCTACTTTCTAACATCTACGATAGTTCTTAAATAATAAGAAATAATCATTTTCTCTAGTTAAAATTATATAAAATATTTGAAAATATCTTGTTTTTTTCAAAAAAGGTGTCAATTTCCTGCATTTTCGATTGATTGTACTGCAAAATTTTATATGATTTGTACCTCACACACCAAAGTTTATATTTCTACATAATAATCTACATGGTGATATCGATCCGTTTTCAGATCGTTCGAGGATGATCTGTCCGTGTGTACCAGCTTCGATGATGCTGAAGATGACGCTGAAGACCCCGGGGACTACAGGCAATCGAGACGCCCACACTGGGCCAACAAAGTTCAATTTGTCCTTGCTTGTATTGGTTACTCTGTTGGTCTCGGAAATGTTTGGAGGTTTCCTTACCTATGTTACAAAAGTGGCGGTGGTGAGTATCTGCATACGTTTACATAATTTCACTCGGGACGATAACAAGCTTTCTCTCTCTTCGAGAAAATTTCACTTTTACTCAAGTCGAAATCTAGTAATGTAGAGTCTGTAATCGATTTATGTTCTACTATTTCTAAATAGCGATAAAAAATTAAGTAAAAGTCGAGATAAACAAATAGAATCTAAAATGAATAGTAAAATCAGGCAAGTCTAATTGCAATTACTTCAAGTAGGTTTGATCGCCTCTCTCGTAATATGCACGATACGTATAAGAAATATGCTTTGATCGCGTATTTATTTTCGCGACAACACTTCAAGCAGATGGTTTAAAACAAATTTGTACGTGCTAGATTGTCGTTGTGACATACATACGCTCGCTATAAGTAGTGTGCCAGTGATAAGAGGACGTGTTTAGTATTGTCATTGCTGGTGCTAGACGTGACACTTAAATAAAGAACGAACGAATAATTATCGAAAGAAAAATTTTCTAAACCAATACGTTACATAATATATACGAGTTTCCAGTCTTGTATCGCTGCCTGAGAGATGTCGTTTAAAATTTCACGTGTACTTGTAACTTTGTACTCATTTCGTAGTTCACTTTAGTAAAGAATCGAGTCTATAACTGTTTTATTTTAATATAAACGAGAATATAGAAAATGTGTAGAAAAAAGAAAATGATATACTCAATGTTATTCTCCTGTAATATATAACATACTTCCCATGCAGAGGCGTCTATTAGTGTGCGATATGTCGCATATCTTATGCCATGGCAATAAAGGTGTCACACGTTCAAATTAAAGTTCGTATGAAACTGTTTAATATTTATCGCGGTATGGAATCATTTTTTTCTAAACGTGTACCTAAAATAGCAAGTTAATAAATACCGAAGTATTACCTTTCTAATTGTAAAGCAGAAGACAAAGGAGGCGATAGTTTACCATAAAAATATTCTCGCGGATGGTCTGAATGTCAGCTGTCAAGGGCGTTTCGCGGCCATTTTTCTGCAACATCCCTCTTTGCGCGACATTATACCAAACATATTCAGAGCAAGGACATGCATTCTCTGTGTTCGGCAAACCGTAACACGAGTGCGTATCTTGTTACCGGTAATTTTCAAAGTCCGAGACCATCTCGACCAAGTCCGGACATGGAGCAATTCGCCCGCGGAACTTGATACATGACCTTGCCGGAACGTAGCTAAACCAGCGAGCATCGTAAATGATTTCAATGACACCGGTGGAAATAATCGGTCAAGTATCATTTCGACCAACCGTTCGTTAAATTGGATGACCGGAAAACCAGAGCGTGTGGTACGGTTTGATTTCAACCTGGCCAACTAGCATGCCTCCTTTAATAACAAACGGCGATCGATCCCGCTGACCAAAAGATGCGGTTAATTGTCACGAGCATCTCTAAATCGAAATTGGAAGTTGGAATACCAAATTAACATTTAGACATAATGATTTTCGAGAGATTATTGCTGGTTATTTTCGTTTATAACGGAATGATTGTTTATAGATATCTTCAAATACTATCCATCTATAACTGAAAAAAGAAGGATATAATTAATTAGAATCTGTTTTTTAATGTCAAATCCACGAATGATATAAATATGAATAAATAGTATAACGAGGTACTAATAAAATGTAATAAGACAATTGAAAAAGAACAAATAGATATGTAATTTATACATATGCCTATCGCATAGCGTTATAGTGGATCCATGAAACAAAATTTATTTATGCGCAAGATTTGAAATAACAGTTTTTAATAAAGATAGAAAAGCGTGGCATTTTTTATTTGTGAAAGAGATCATACTTTGTGCATCATGTAAATATTTTATTTTCCCAAAAAGGTATAAAGAATCTTGAAAAAGCGTTGACCGAAACGGAGATTCATAGAACACGAGATAAAGTACTCTGATTTGCATGTGGCTCGTGTCGCATTTATGCGACCGGTGTTCATTTACGTTTTCATGGAAAAATCCGCGCTAAAAGGAAGGAGTGAAAAACTCGACGAAAATTAACGTTGTCACTTCTACTTAGGGAGATACATATATTTACAGTGCCTGCTGAATTCACACGTTCAAATATCCGCTTCTGATCAAAGAATGAAATACCGAAACTTGCGAGGCTATCTCTACGCTCATAAATTAACGAAATACGAAGAATATTCAACTAGTGGACCAAAGATAGATACGAGAAAATTAAAAAGTTCTTTTAAAAATCACAATTGAAGAAAAATCAATAGAACGATTATCTTAATTAATTAAATTGCAGCGTGAATCACGAAGTCAAATCAGACTGCTGCCTGATTTGTTCGACTAGCACGATACAACATTCGTAGAATTAATTTACATGTGCGTGAGATGCAATGATACGACACGAATTATTTCAGTGCTACAACCGGAAACGCTAATCGCTGTAGTATGTAGAAAATGAATTCGAAATATTACAACAGGTATTTCTTGAAATTTATTATAAAATATTTCCTAGAAAAAATGAATGAGAAAAATTTGAATTCGGAACGCTGAGACAAATGAGTGATCAACTGTTGCGAACTGTTCTGCCTTCTTCCGAGAAAACACAAATATGCATATTCTAATATCTTTAACTCGTCTAGTTAAATCATCTATCTTTCAGTTGTTTCTAACTTTGTCTAATTGTTTCTAATCGATTGCATGAGTAACATTCGTTGTCTGATACATTGCATTAACACGGAAAAGTACTTCCGTATCTATTACGGCATTCGTTAAGAAAAGGAAGCGAATAAATTTGCTCAGTTCGAGAAATTGTAGGTCCTTGCGGCATGAGCCACCACTCACGAAGCTAATCAATATGAGATATGACAGTATTTTGAAAACGAGATTCGTGCGTATACAACCTGTCGTGAAAAGCAATAACGCATTTCAGCAATTTGGCCGAACTAAATGCTTGTTCCCAAATTAAGTCATAATCCACCGGACTGTGATCGTCGTTTATTACGAATAAAGAGTTACATCCAGTGACCTTGTTACTGCCCACAGAATGACGATTAACGAGGAGTACTATTACGTATGAGTCGTGTTTAATGCAACCTTTAATATATCCCACATTACACGCAGATTTAGTAACAACGTTTTTATTTCACGAACATGTATTTCACGAACATTGTCATTGTCATAAACGATGGCTTAAAATACGGTTAGAGAATGTTACAAAATTGTTAGGTAAATTCATAAAGCTTTGATCTCATAGATTTTTTATCTCGTTTGTGAAGTTTGGCTGAAATATATAGGTTTTTTTCAGGGTTTTCAACAATTTTTAATTAACGGAGTTATAGAGAGCCTGCTGTTTTTTCTATTTTGTAGCAGTAAATATAACTTATATAGAGTGCCCCATTTAAATCGACCAGTTTCGCAACTATTAACGATACGAAAAACAGTTTCAGATATAAATTAAAAAGCTTCGATCGACGTATAATCTGAACTAGTATTAGTTCTCTTGTGGATGGACACATAGAAGAAACACGAGGGTGATTTAATTTGTATCTGAAACATTTTTCGATATCGTTATACGTTTAGGAAAATAATATGTGCCATAAATGGCATGCGTTCTTATAAATCACTACATTGAAATTATTTTTAAACGTCTCAACCGACTAAAGTTAAATTATATTTTTTATCAAATTTTTCAGGGGTGTTCTTGATACCTTACTTCCTAATACTTATAGTATGCGGGGTACCATTATTATACATGGAACTTAGTATTGGACAATTCACACGACGAGGACCGATCGGTGCTCTCGGTCAAATTTGTCCCTTATTTAAAGGTATCGTATCAACAGTTTATTTCTATCATAGAATTCTATAACATTAGTCTTATATATGATAAAGATATAGTACTCTTTAATAAAACAATCGCTTTCTTTCAAAGCTAAAAAAATGATTAAATAAGATATAAATATTTTAGTGACAGAAATCATTTTGGGTACTTGCTGTATCGTTTCTTTGGAGTCAGTACACATTTGCAAGATAATATTTATACCGAAATTTGTTGACAGTAGCACGATCATTATTCGCTAATCCTTCCATAATATTAGAAAGCGAACAAAAACAAATCGATTTTGTGTTTTTAAAACAGGGGCTGGCTTGTCTTCGGTAGTAATATCATTTTTGATGTCAACCTACCATAATGTGATAATAGCCTACGCCATATATTATTTCTTTGCGGCGTTCAGAGCAAAGCAACCGTGGTCTGAGTGCGGCAACTCATGGAACACTCTGGCATGTTGGTTACCTAGTTACAGTGCCATCGATAATAGAACAAGACCAAACGCTTCTAGAACGCCGGCCGAAGAATTTTTTGAGTAATTTTTTTAGTTACGAAATTAGTTATCGGTCACGTATTTCGAGTCATTCTGACTTTTAAATAAATTCCTACAGGTCAGAATAGTTTCGTCAATATTAAGTAACTGTTCAGAGTATTTAATTATAATCATATAGAATTGATTGTAAATTGTGAATATTCATTTGTTTCTTTTTCCCTGTCTTTGGCAATTTAGCAACAAAGTTCTTCAAATTAGTAATGGAATCGAAGATTCCGGGGCCTTAAGATGGGAGCTTGTTGCATGCCTGATTACTGCCTGGATTATGGTATATTTCTCCGTTTGGAAGTCTATAAAATCGTCGGCACAAGTGAGATACCTGACCGCGACTCTGCCACTTCTTTTAATCGTCGTCTTCCTCATGCGGTCCCTTACCCTTGAAGGTGCTGACAAGGGCCTGCAATTTTTCTTTCACCCTCGTTGGGAGCTGCTTGGCGACGCAAAGGTAATCCAAGAACTCTTTCTTCGCTTTTTAAAATATACTCCATAATATCGCCTTGACAATGCACGCAAGATCCAAGTTATTTTAACGTGGCAGCCTAAAGCTAACAAAAAATATAGCTCATTTTATTTACATGTTTTAAGTATCTTTATCACCGTTAATACTCTAACTTGTATTCATCGTTCGGTTAATCTTTCAATTAGAAAAAGCATTCTGACAAAAGGCATTAGCTATACTTCTATCGATATTAAACAAGTTGGATAATATAACATTTTTTATATTACAATCTTAATTTTGTGTACTCCACATACGTAAATCTAAAATTATGGCAACTTTCTCATGAAATTATTGTGTTGTGTATAGGTTTGGATCTACGCAACCGCTCAAATTTTCAATTCTGTAGGCATAGCGTTTGGTTCAATGATATGTTTTGCCAGTTACAACAAGTTCCATAACACAATCTTAGTGGATAGCGTGGCTGTTTCTCTCATAAACGCGTTCAGTAGCCTACTCGTTGGAATATTTTCATTCGCAACCATCGGCAACATCGCTCTCGAACAAAATATGTCTGTCGAAGCTGTTTTAACAGATGGTACGTAAAAACATCTATCTCGTACTTAGCAATTAATTTCAGTCTTAATATTACGTTATAAATAACATATTTCAATAAAATGTTTTAACGTCAGTGATATGTATACTATTTTGAATACGATGATGCTAATGAAATTACCGTTTCTTGTAATATTCTATATTTCTTTAACACATATCGCTACTGATAAAAATAAAACTTTATCATCTCAAAACACATGATGTGTGAAAATATTGATTACTTAATGAAATATAACTAAAATATTCTATATTTTTTTCGTCTGGGTGGTGTCAATCAATGTCAGATTAACTTCTCCTACAATTTTATAGACAAATCATAATTTCCGTTCAAGGACCTGGCCTCGTATTCGTTCTTTACCCGCAAGCGTTAGCCAAGATGCCAGCATCGCAAGTGTGGGCCGTGTTATTTTTCTTTATGCTAGTCTGCCTCTCTTTGAATAGTCAGGTAGGGATCACTTATTTAATTATTATAGCGTGAAAGATTAACACTAAGTTCACAAAGATCGACAGTAAATGCACGAATAATTTTGCCTTTTATGTTATAATTTTTCTATTTTACGACAATTTCAGTTTGCGATAGTGGAAGTGGTTGTAACGTCGATACAAGATGGTTTTCCGAAATGGGTAAAACGTCATCTTTTGTGTCATGAAATGTTAGTACTTCTAGTATGCGTCATATCCTTTTTATTTGGTCTGCCTAATATCTCACAGGTAAGATGCTTTATTAATAATGTTAATTTCATTCGTGATTGGTAGGACAAGTTGGTTCTGAAAATTTGCGTATCAAACTTAACTCTAAAACCTATACTTTTCTATCATGACAGAGAAGGGAACTGTTTTTTAAACGTTGTATAAATATTAAGTGAGTAATAATCAAAATTACACTAACGAAATTTTCTGTATCGTCTCTATTTCCAGGGAGGCATTTACTTTTTTCAACTGATAGACCACTATGCTGCCTCGATATCGATAATGTTTCTCGCTTTCTTCGAAGTAATTGCGATATCCTGGTGTTATGGCGTAAGACGACTGTGCAATAACGTAAAAGAAATGACTGGACGTGCACCGTCCTCATACTTCTGGTTTTGTTGGCTTATCGCTGCACCTCTTCTTATCATGGTAAAGTTAATTATGATATTGTTAAAAATAAGTAAAGAACTAAATTTATCCGAACAAGTAACCGTAAATTAAAACTAAATTGAAATAAAAATAAGAATTAATCATGGAAATTAGCATTAATTAATCGTATCGATTTCCTTCGTTGCCTTCACTTTCACATCAAACAATTTTATGACTAACAATAAATATTATATATAATTATATATAATTATATTGATAACTCGTAGCAAATCATTGAAAACAATTTCATGTGCTTTCTTGGAATGGTTTTGTCATCCTTTTAAATGTCATCTTTTTAAATAATATACTATCAAAATGTATTACATAAAGATAGTTTAAAAGATAAAGTCGTAAGTCATATTTTATGGCAAAGAAATAAATTTCTCCTGAAGTTTGTTTTTACAAATATACTCAAGAAGCAAGAAACTCTTTGTTAACATTTTAATTAATTTTAAGAAGTAATAATTACTCGTTTCATTTTGAAACATTAATATTCTTTCAACGATTTAAGTTGTCATCGTAAACAAATCTTAAAATCATAGATATAAATGTCCCCAAGATCGATTATGTTAATAGTAATCATCACAAATAACCACATGTAAATGCAGATTGATAAGTATAGAATAGATAATCGTTAAATATTCTATTTTGAAATTATATTTAAATCGGTCTAGAAACGCATCTCATATTTTCGTCTCAACGTTACAATTGTCAGCGTTATAAACACGTGATAATTTAAAATTGTACGAAAACTCACCGTCAGCCGCACACCACATTTCCATAAATCTCTGTTTCAGGCTGTGTGGGTATTCAGCGTAATTGATTATGAACCACCGACCTACCACAACGGCGAATACAAGTACCCGTGGTGGGCAGAGGCGATCGGTTGGGGAATAGCTTCTCTTTCGCTCATTTGCATTCCCGCTTTCGCTATCTACGAGTTCATCAGAGCCAACGGCAACACTTGTGCGGAGGTACGATAACGCGAACCATGGCGCGAGCCACCGATTAAAATTTCATTCCACGCGCCATCACTCTCCATAATTTGGCTACTTTGTCTTTCAGAAATTACGGAACTCTATTAAACCGCATTTCGAAGCATGCAAAATTTGTGGCCAAGAATACTGTAACGAGTCCTTGCATAATTTTGAGGACAACATGATCAAAGAGCAACAGGACGCGAGCAGTCCGATACAATTGAGCATCACTACTCCTTTGTCGAAATCCCAGACATGATGCTCAGACAGACATGGATCATTCGAAATTACTTATTACGAGTCTTATAAAGTGTTTACACAGATGAATGATGCGTTTAGTTGATAGAGTTGATATCCGTTAATTTTTTGTTCTTCGTTAATATCACACGTGAGTTTATTAATAAAACTTTGTAAAACGTATAAAAGCTACCAAAGCCAACAAGTAAGATGGTTTATGAGTATTAAAATTGGCCAATTCGTAATTTTTTCTGATTTTTTCTGCCATTAGTTGCACAAAAGTGTCACAAATACGTAAAACCGTTTTTTAGTGCCGAAGGTAATACATAGTAATAATTTAAAGAAAATTCGCTCTGTATACTACGCGCATCCACCAACCACGGAAGAGGCTCGTGAACATCCG
>NT_176808.1:1220866-1275206 GCF_000188095.3 Bombus impatiens | reverse complement strand
GAGCCACTTAGCGCGGCCGCTGGATACATGGTTTTACGGTAAACAAACGATTAAAGTAGAATAGTATTGTTTTGCTCAAACCTACCAACGTTGACGTTATACTCTAGCAAACAAGTGAATTTGTGATAAGATTAAATACATTCATTCACATTTACCAGTAAATTTACGATATTACGATATATAGCGTCACTTTCCTCCCTTTTTTTTTCTTTAAATTATATCTTGGAAAATTGCATACGTATATCTGAAATGTAACATTCGTATTGCAAATATTTTGTGGCCTGCACTTTGTATTTCACTGGTCAAAACAAAATATCGTGTGACGTCGATAATATTTAAACACTATATTACTCATTTTCTATTGAAAAGAAAATTATGATACTCCACAAAGCTGATGGAGGACGATATTGAAACTGACTCACGTTCCTGAAAACATTCAAGTGCATATTCTGCTTTCACATTTTAATATATCATTTTGAAATGAGAACTTTTTCATACATCCATATAAAAACTAAATCGATATCATTTATGTGTATGCTGATCGTAAAGTGAATAAAGAAATGTGCACAACATAACAAACCGAAAGTATTTACCACGTAGTAAGTAAGTTACCATGAATATGGTTACGTATTGTTGCAATAATTAATTAATTCAATATTAGTTTTTGTTCGTTTTTCTGTTGACTTAAATGAAAAACACTATACTCCATAGCTTTTAGGATCACTTCATATTTTTACATGACGTTTTAAAATCAATCGATATTTAGTTATTTCGATTGGACTGATAATGTATGTAAAGCGCAATAAATTGAATGTAATATAATATAATACCATGTCGGTAGGATAGAATAAGAAAAATCACTGTTAGAAAAAATTGTAGTTGCATCTAACAGCGTAGAGACACATTATTGTATTTTACAAACTTTTGTCTGCTTTGTATACATAAAGACATTTAATATTTCATCATACTTTACATACTTTACATTATTAATTCGCATACTTGTTGTTGAATTGTTAGTCGAAACAGAGCACTGTTACTACCATCGTTAATCATTCCTATTACGTAATAATAAGAACATCATCGTTCGACTTAACATCGTTCATAATAGAAGGGTACCTTGATAAGATACGACTCAAATGCACCGAAAAGGTAAAATAATAATCGTTTAATATACTGCGATTAACGATAGGCGTATATTTAGAGGAATATGTTAAACAATAATGAGTACAAATGCTAACGTTTTGTCGTAATTGTACATTTTATTCATTTTATTGGGTAAGTAGCGCCGCCAGAAGCGACTATTAAGCAAAGACGACAAGGAATGACTGCGTAAGCTTGTTAATAACGTGATTGTACACGTGATAAGAATAAATATCGTCGAGCGTGATGCGTCGTGTACAAAATTCAAAAGACAATAAAGTAGTGTACAAAACTAAGTTGACAATTACAAAAAGACATCGAACACATTAATTTGTAATTGTTCAAAATTATAATAAATTATCCTATTCCCACGTTACCATTACTTTCAAACATGTTTACGATAATCTTGTTAAGAATTTATTATTAAGAGTCTTATGTATTATCGTCCTTATTTTTAAAAACGCTCTATCCGTAAGGTAGAATTAAGAACTATTTAAGAATTGATTAAGAATTATTTCCGTTCTTTTGCCTTTTCTGTTTATAAGATAGTAGAATTGGTTTTTGATGCATTTCGTTGTGTTTGATGTTTACAAAATCCGATGCATCGATCTTATGTAAGTTAAAAATCTGTTACGCGACGATCTCCCTACACAGTCGCCAGCGAATCCTCATATAATGCTAAATTGGATTTGCCTAATCGCATTATGAGCCTTCGTGTACTGTTTCGCGACAGAATCGAGCCATTCGAGTCTCCTACCATCCCAAGTTCACTTCAAAATAATCAGAAGCTAGATCACTTCGTCGACAAACCGGAAAAGTCGGCAACATGACAAAGAAGTTCGAATTCAATTGGCGAATCGAGGTACCGGAACTTTTGAGAAATGGTTCAACGTTCGATCGCTGGTTCGAGGACAAGGAAAACACCGAATATGAACCAAACTGCTTATTTAAAGTCGATGAATATGGATTTTTTATCTATTGGAAGAGCGACGGCAAGGTAGATTTTCAAAGTCACTATCTATCCCCATTGTGTTTCAAAACACAAATTTTGCATAGATACTTGTCCATTTCGAGATAAGACTCGAGTATTATGAAAAAATATTTTCTTTTATGAAATTGGATATGCAGTAAGAAAATAGAAATAATATTAGAAGAGAAAACACAAGCTGACTATTATATTTATTTTACATAATGATATTTCGTTCGAATAAATATTTTTCAATCATAAATCTTTTTACACAGGACGGCGATGTAATAGAACTGGCTCAAGTGAGTGATATTCGTTATGGTGGCACGCCAAAGGTAAATAATACGACAACTATTTGTTTAAGGTATCCAAAAGGGTTGTATAATATCTAATCGATTTTTTATACATACTAGATCATCCGTGTATACAGGGTGGTTGGTAATTGGTGATACAAGCGGAAAGGGGGTGATTCTACGCGAAAAAAGAAGCCGAGAATATAGAATAAAAATTTTTTTTTTAATTTTTCCATCGAGACAATAAAGTGCACGCGTACCGAGCGAACATTCAAAGTCGATTTTCTCGAAAACAAAGCCTCAAACGAAAAATTTTTATTCTATATTTTCGACTTCCTTTTTCGCGTAGAATCACCCCCTTTCCGCTTGTGCCACCAATTACCAACCACCCTGTATAATTTGTATAATAATCAACGATAAAATTGCTTAGGATCCTAAATTGTGCCATAAAATAAGTAAACACGGGACAATGGAAGAAATAGACCAGAAGAGCTTAACTATATGCTCGGGTATCGATTACACTAATATTCATTATCAGCATGTTATTTGTGCAGACGCAAAAACGGCTAAGGTAGTAAAACAGAAAAAAATAAGCTATTCTTCCTCTAGATTTAATCGGGAATTTAGATCATATTTCTTAAATTGGACATTTATCTGGTCTAGGATTGGCAAGTTGGGTTACGGTTAATTACGCACAACACGAAAGCTTCAAATGTTTGCCCGACGATACAACTAATGAAGCAGTACGTAACGTTTACGTTAATATAATTGTCTCTGCATTATCTAGCTAGTCGCTTGAAGGCTGTTAGCCTTTTTCTATACTTTTATTAAATTATACTATATCGCTACTACAGTACTTGCTACACATTCGTCACTCTAATACACATTTACAATAATTCCTTTCTTAGCTAAGAATTTTATTTCGAAACGAATATCGTTATAAATTTTAGTAAGTTTTCAATACAGGCGATGTATACGCGTGTTATTAAGGAGTTTAAATTATAATTTTAATTATATATTTGTTTAACAGTTGGATGAGATTGAGCTTTCAAGTAGATCCTAAAGGAAAAGTGCCAGTGAAAGTTATATCAAAGACATTCGCCTCTGGGAAAACAGAAAAATTAGTTTATCAAGGGCTAGCAGACATGGGCTTACCTAGTGGAAAGGTAAGCTACCTCTTCAATACGCGCAATCTTATTATCCTTGTAAAGTGTATATAGACAATGTCAAGTATTTTTAGGCTGTGAAAAATAAAAAGACTAAAGTAACAGTGAATATTACACGCGTTAATATTACATTCGGTTTATTTAAACTAAACCTTTTGCCGCTATGTCTCATAGAATTTTCAAACATTACTAACAGAAATACTAGGTTCTCAATTTTAACGATACCTTGTTCCATCCGTGCAATAAAGTTAAACGATTAGTTGAACAAAAGTTCTTTTTCCCAACACATTGATAATTTCTTTAAAGCTATCTACTTCGAACAGAAGAAAGTTTACAAGTAAAAATTAGTCGGTAATAATAAAAATTAATCTAGACAAGAAATAGTAGAATTAATTACATAAATATTATCATTTTCAGAGCGATAAAATTGAGCCTAAGGATTTCACGTTCGAGAAATTTAAGAATTTGTACTTTAAAATTTGCCCTCGCAACGATATCGAGGAATTATTCCAATCGATGTAAGTACTAGTTACATAGAGGTAAAATTACTGCGAATAGCGTCATAAATCTTCTGAAATAACGTTTATTATGGTACTAATGGTATATTTCAGAACCAAAGGAAAATCGGATACGATCAGTCTGGGTCAGTTAGTACAATTTATGAACGAGAAACAAAGAGACCCTCGACTGAACGAAATTTTGTATCCCCTTTACGATGAGAAACGATGCACGGAAATAATCAACGATTACGAACAAGATGAGAAAGCAAGGAATGACAGTAAGTTTATTTGCTAAAACGATTTACGTTCTAGAATCACGAAATTTCCTTTTTTTTCCCCTTCCTCTTTCTCCTTTAGTTGGTTTTAACGTCACATCTAGCCTACATCAATGTAATCATTAGTCACGAAGATATATAGAACTACGATTTATTACTTACAAAACAAAATGCCATTGATATTTATGTATTTTCTTTTTTATGAAATGCATACATTGGAGTTGTGTTTTGTATTTTTAATCCTATCGTTTGGAATATTAAAAACTGATATAGTGTGGCAATAAACATTAATAAATCTAGATTTAATGCATTTGTTTAAAGTACGATTAGAGGATCAGACGAGCAGGAGAAAGTACATATAACTTTATATTTATTTATTTATAATTATTTTAATTTATAGTTATTATTATTTACATTTTTATTATGTATATATAATTTTAAATGTTTAATGTGTGTATATATATGATTACAAATTATTTTTTAATTTTTCCTTCTTCCGTAATATTTATTTGATGCATTTTTATTTTCTTTATTTCCGTATGTAGAGTCCTTAACCAAAGAGGGTTTCATTCGTTACCTAATGTCTGATGAAAATGCACCTGTATTTTTGGACAAATTGGAAGAATGGATGGACATGGATCAACCTCTTGCCCATTATTATATTAATTCCAGTCACAATACTTATCTGAGTGGCAGACAAATCGGTGGTAAAAGTACCGTTGAGATGTACAGACAAGTCTTGTTAGCTGGTTGCAGGTAATTATTAATCATTAGTAATTTATTACACATTAGTAATTTATAACATTTCAGGCACGCTAGGTCCTTTTTTAATTCTTAATTTCAATGACAGTTGGATATTATTAGAAATTCTTAATACAAACGATATAAATTTTATTCGTATCGATAAATCATCAATGTTTAAAAACATCAGATTAAACTGTAGAGTTTATTAAATCGGACTAAATCTTTTGTACAAATTTTACATTTTGACTCTAGTTATATAGGAAAAATTAATTTCTACCTGCTTATATAAAAGATTCTGCTGTGATTATTATTATTTTAAACGTATTTGATTCATTATGATTAAAAATTAATGGCAAAAATATTTAAAAATTACAAGGACTATTTGCATGTTAAATACAATGCTTTACATCTTATATGTAGGACAATTGTTCTATGATTTCCGTAATTTTGACGATACACATTGTAAATGATAACGATCACGCTGTTTTTTGTGTAAGTTGGAGAAATTTTTGATATTTGATAAAGTTATAAGAGGGAGTAAGGACAATTTGAGAAAGGATAATGAAATATGTTGCCCGGCAGATGTGTAGAGCTCGATTGTTGGGATGGGAAAGGAGAAGACGAAGAGCCTATCATAACTCACGGCAAAGCTATGTGTACTGATATCCTTTTCAAAGATGTCATATACGCTTTAAGAGACACAGCGTTCGTCACATCGGAGTATCCTATAATTCTAAGTTTCGAAAATCATTGCTGCCTGAAACAGCAATATAAGTTAGCCAAATACTGCGATGAAATATTAGGTGACTTGCTACTGAAAGAGCCTCTGAAAGATTATCCGGTATGTGATACTCGGATTTAAATTTCTTGAATCTCTTAACACGACGCTGAATAAAACAGTAATATATAATATCGTCGATATCATATGAAAGATAAATCTTCGTTACGCATTTAACAAGTTCTTCTTGCATATAGCTTATATTTATAAAATCGTAAATAATTTCGTTTCCACATACTGAATTAGAAGTTATCTCGAATAACATACTAAAGAATTTGTTCGACGAACGAAAGTCGGTAATTGTCTATTTCCTGTTGTCTCAATTTATGAAAACATTTTCCCATTCGTATTTCGTGCGACTCGATAAACTCGCGTTTTTCCTCGCGAACGGACAAGTAATAGTAGCAGCAGAATTTTATAAATTTTTAACACGCCCGCTGGAAAATACGAGTTTGCCCGATTCAGAGGGAACAGATCAAATGAAAATATGAGAAGCGTGCTTATCGCACGGATGAATGTCCCGCGAGAAATACGTTTATTTTGTAATCGTAAATAAAATGGCACAGCTTGAACCCGGGCATCCACTTCCACCACCAAGTGCACTGAAGCGAAAGATATTAATCAAGAATAAAAGACTGAAACCGGAGGTAGAAAAGGTGGAGCTCGAGTTATTCCGCTCCGGGCAATTCGAGGCGAAAGACGAAGTAGTGGAGGATCCCAGCGCACCTTCTGGACCACCGGAACCGCCAAAGGTGTCTCTATGACTATGTTTATCGCTTATTTAAAAATTTCCTTCCACCTCTATTAGAATATAACTAAGATATAATTTATTTAAAATTTACCAGATTTTATTTAGAAAATTTTCTTCTGAAAATCATGTTCCTAAATTATTAGCGTACCGCACAGCCATGTCATACAGCACGTCTTTTTTTTGAAAACAAAATCTTGATAACATTTTAGGAGGAACCACCACCCGAAGCTGCACCAGCTGAAGGTGCTGCACCAGGTGAAGGGGGTGCTGAAGGAGAAGCGCCTCCAGTTCAATATACCGGCAGTACGATGGCGTGTCATCCATGGCTCTCTTCTATGATTAATTACGCACAGCCAGTGAAATTTCAAAGTTTCGAAACTGCGGAAAGTATGTAAAGCGTGCTTTCTTTTCATTTATATTAACATACAAGCGTTATATTCATATTTCAGCCTTTTGATAAAGTAAGTACGATTTATGTATGTGCATACGATTTATCATCGCATTCGCCATATCTTGTATCAACAAACGAATAGTATCATTGATTCTCGTATTTGTATTTTTATTTTAATTTTATACTTTAGTACTATGGGAATTTTTATGATAATATATTTATCACGAAAGACTATTATGCAGTAAGTAAGTAAAATTAATAAGTAAAACTAAAATGTAATCTGCATTACGAGTTTGGATCTAATATTAGGTAAAATCGGTTATGCAACATACACGTAACAATTACAATGATATATCGTTATTCGCTATTGAGATATATAAGCGCTATTATTGTTGCAGAAAAGAACATACATCATAATATGTCCTCGTTTTCGGAGACTGCGGCACTCAACTACCTGAAAACGAATGCGGTGGAGTTTGTTAATTACAACAAACGTCAGATGAGTCGAATTTACCCAAAAGGTACGAGGGCTGATTCGTCGAATTACATGCCACAAGTAAGTCGTTAATTATAGCTAGGAAAAATTGATATTATTCGGTACATCAATCAGGTTTGTATTTGTTTAGGTCTTTTGGAACGCTGGCTGTCAAATGGTTGCGTTAAATTTTCAAACGCCCGATTTGCCTATGCAATTAA
Organism: Bombus impatiens; assembly: GCF_000188095.3. Taxonomy (NCBI): domain Eukaryota; kingdom Metazoa; phylum Arthropoda; class Insecta; order Hymenoptera; family Apidae; genus Bombus; species Bombus impatiens. Next base: position 1,267,505 of record NT_176808.1, on the reverse strand, counting down.
ATCAAGGAAAATTCGAGTATAACGCAACAACTGGGTATCTACTAAAGCCTGATTTTATGAGAAGGTCGGATAAAATTTTCGATCCATTCTCCGAGGACGTAGACGGTGTTATCACAGCTCAATGTTCCGTTCAAGTAAACTTTGCATATGCAACATTTTATTTTGTCAGAATATTTTTGCAGGGTATTTGTGAAACGATTTCTTTTATTCGAATAAAAATTTAATTTTACTATGTACAAGCAATTATAGTAACGATACGAGTAACATTTTATTAAGTATTATCGATCGACTGTTGCCTGTATCGTTAATACCGATATTAAAAGTCGGATTAAAAAATTTAATCGCCTTTAAAATAATAATATAAACTAATCAATAATAATACACATTATTAGTTAAGTAAATCGAGTGATGGAATAAAAGTTTAATCGTTGATAAATTCTACTTGTCAGGTAATAGCAGGACAATTCTTGTCCGACAAAAAGGTCGGCACTTACGTTGAAGTGGATATGTACGGTTTGCCAGCAGATACAATTAAGAAAGAATTTCGAACACGAATGGTTCCTGGGAACGGATTGAATCCAGTTTATAACGAAGAACCGTTTCTATTTCGTAAAGTTGTACTTCCCGACTTGGCTGTACTCAGATTTGGTAATTTTATGACTCTAATCATTTTAACAGATTTATATTAATGCATATAAATTTTTAATAAATTCATCTATCGTTCCTTTAATCTATAGAAGAATCATTGTTTCCAAAAAATAAATTAGTCTTTAATTAGTTAGTTTCCAACTCTATCGGCGTTCTATTAAACATTTTCACCGATTCAAAGAATGCAATTTCACGCTGCAACAGCGACATAAATTGACATTCGTTGTTCGCATAGGTGTATACGAAGAGAGCGGAAAATTGTTGGGTCAACGAATTTTACCATTGGACGGCCTTCAAGCTGGATATAGACATATTTCGTTGAAAACCGAGGCGAATTTTCCCATGGCACTGCCGATGTTGTTCTGTAACATCGAGCTAAAGATTTACGTACCCGATGGATTCGAAGGTAATCTCTTGAGCAAGTTCGCCGAGCAAAAATAGAAGTGTATGACGATGCCTCTGATGCGAGTCCGCTTTCTCGACTTGTAGACTTCATGGCAGCCTTGTCTGATCCGGGTGGATTCAGCAAAGGAGCAGAGAAGCAAGCCGAAACTATGAAGGGACTAGGAATCGAGCAAACCGACACGAAGGCCGAGGCGAAGAAGAAAGAAGAGGAAAAGGCTAAAAAGGGTATACCCTCTTTTTCAAGTTTTCATTCATAAAACTTAAAACGGAAAACGAACGTTTAATGTGCCATTATTTGAAATTGTCGCCGGCAAACATTTTTAAACGCTCCCGGAATTAAATTGTTTGCTCGAACTGTTAGTTTTATTAAGATGTTAATCAGTTTGTAAAAGTTTTCTAACGAATTGAGAAATATTTTTATTAAGGCAACAATTGTAAGTTAATTCTGTGTAATAAACCGTGAGACTATATGATACCATATTTATATATAATTATAAAATATTTGTCGGTTATCAAATTTTTAGAGGAATGGAAGCCAGAGCCAATTACGATAGACACGCTAAAGAAGGAGAAAGCGTACAAACTGGGGAAAAAACAACAGAAGGATCTGGATACAATGAGAAAGAAGCATCTGAAGGAACGACAGACAATGCAAAAAAATCATTGCGCTGCCATTGATAAATTGGTGAAGGGAAAGGAGTACGTAGTGTACTAAAACATTACTTTCGCTAACTAGAAATTACTTAATCCCACGTGGCAATGACAAATCTCGCATTTACAGTAAAGGCGCGCTGCTCCAGGACGCGAACGTGAAAAAAGTTATAAGCGAACAAACCGCGCAATGGTCCGCCATGGTAGAACGGCAACGAAAAGAGGAATGGGAGATGTTGAAGAATCAGACGGAGGCCGGTCGGGAGGAATTCAAAAAATTAATCGAAATTGTACAGGCCTCTCAGGTTAAACAGTTACAGGCAAAACATGACAAGTGTGTAGATTCTATTTCTAATTTCTCTTTAGTATTTTTATTCGTTCGCTTCTCACATATAATTTTGGCTTGAAGAATGAAAAATAGAAACTTCTTAAATTATCGTAAAATTAAAAATGTTCAAACATACGTAAAATTGAACAAAGTTTGTACTTGACATGTAATAGTTGATTTATAAAATTATTCCTTACCGTCGGGTAATATAATTTTCGGGATGATGAAAGGTAGGGGTGTGAAGCAGTTTCAACACCGAAGTAAACGTACGATTCGATATACTAAAACAACTGTAAACTGCAACAGTACAGCACAATACAAAACAATTCAGCTACACATTGTCCGTACATTTTGCAATCAATTTTTGTTTTTTACGTTCATCGGAAAGTTTAGGCGACAACTACCTTTGCACTCTTACTTTACTTGAAACTCGCAACTAGTAATGCAACTAGTTGTCCAAAATTGCTATTCCTACAATAATATCCTTTTTCTTTCTTCTCAGAGATATTAAAGATATGAACGCGAATCAGGTAAAAGTATCTGTGGAAACGGCTAAAGAAGTAATGAACGACAAAGCGTTAAAGACAAAAGGAGACAAGGATCGTCGACTTCGTGAGAAGAAGGAACAAAATACGAAGAAATTTATGCAAGAAAGGAAAACTGTGCAAATCAAGCAAGGCCGTGAAAAAGAAAAATTGAAAGCTTCTCACGAAAAACAAGTAGCAGACTTAGATGGCAATATTAACGCGGTAATGCTTCATAATTTTACTTTAAAAACTGACTTCTTAATTTTTTATGATCATAAGAACAAGATAATCGATGAATTGCGTATCTTTCTTCTAAATCAATCGTTGATATCGCGTGTGAGTGACGCATATTTATTTTCGTACTTTTTCACCAACGTGTCAAACTCGTTTTTTTTTTTTCTAGTAGCTGATAATACTTACAAAATTATCGTTTTGTTACAGACCATTGAAATGTACAAGAATGAAGCAATTCACTTGGACATGTCGTCTAAAACAGAATTCTTTGTATAATTATTCGATCTGGAAATTTTCTACTTGAAAGTTTATACTTAATTTAAAAACATATTTTCTACCCATACTTACTCGATATACATATCTTGGCACTATTGTAGAATTTATTAAATCTTTCAATTTTTTCTTTCTCTTTATGCACTGTTACATTTTGTAATAACATTTACATATAATTCACGGATGTGTGACTCGTTTCGTATTCTTTTATAAAGGATAATTATTACGAACTATATATACCTCTAAGTTTCGAAATTATACGATATATATCACGTAGGGTTTACATTAACTTTTAACATTTAATATTCTTACAGTTGTAAGTCAAACAATTTCTTTTCCGATACTATATTTATTGCAATTATGACTAAATTTTGCTTACTATTGTAAGCCGTTGTGAGATTATTGCGTTTCAAGTCTTTAAATTCTTTAAAAGTCTAACACATATACCGTCGCTTTGCTAAATATCTCAGAATGTAATATTTCCAATTTATTCGCAAAACTTTTATTTGTACTTTTATTATACAGTCATGATACATTATGCTAATTACACGCATCGCTCGCTATGGATAATTTTACACTAATTTCAATTCAAATCATCGTAGCACTATCATCACCCTACAATATCTAAAAATGTTCCTACTTTGTAAACGTGCGAGGAGGGTGACCGCTTTCGAGAAATTGTTTGTGCGCAAATATTGTAACAATCTGAGAGACTCGATACAAGTATGTATAAACTTAGACGTTACTTCGTAGAACGGTAACTCAGACAGAAAACAGGGAATAAGATAAAACAAACAACGGGAAAGTCGGGCAAACAGAAAACCAACAAACTCGTGCAACGACCCGATGTTTCACTGTCGGTGACTTAAAGCGTTTTCTCTTTATATTGTTCCACATACCGTTGAACAAACGGTAGCCTATATACTCGTAAAGAGGCGATGGAACCCGCACACGCACCCACCCAATAGACTATCACGTGCTCCATAAAGGAAGTTCCTAAACATCCGTATTTCAAGGAGGTAGCCAGCGCGGGATTGAAGTAGCCGCCGGAATAATCGAAAGCTGAAATCAGCGTGAAAATAAATCGAGTATGAGTGTATCAACACGATCATCAACAAGTGTTCACATCGAAAACAAGAGTCTAATCTATGGCCATGATACGATAATACAGAGTATCTAATATTTGCAACGAACAGATTCGATTACTCGCAAACATTTTCAGTTCTTAAATTGCGAAAAGTGTTTATGTGAATATGTTTTCTTTAAGATGCCAGATTTATTAAGGTGGAAGGATCGTAGTGAGGTGAAATCGTAAAGAAACTTTTCTCGAAATAAGAAGAAAAAACAAACGAAAATAAAAGAAATATTGGAAATGTGAAAAAAAACTAAGCGTTATTCGAGTTATTCCAAGCGAATTTTTAATCGTTTCTGGGGAAACAAACATCTGTAAAAATAATAAAAAATGTAATAATTCAAAGGACTTTAAAGTGTTGTTATGTTCGTACTTATTATTGCTCGATGAGAAAAATTTCTTCGAATGATCGAAGCAGACAATTTTCGATGGAAAACTTACATTATTATATATTTGAACACGAAAAGGATTATATTTACGATCCGAATATATTCGAATATTCGAATAATTCAAACATATCCCTACGTTCGAAAAGTTTATATACAATTTCCACATTTGAAGAAAAGAGTTGAAAGAATTCAAGAGTGAATAAAGAAATATATATTATATAAGGATACACATATACAACGTACGTACATGTATTCAAAAATATGGATCGATTCAGCTGTTAATTCCTATTAGTTTATATTAATTTGTTAAAGGCGATTGCTGCGTTGACCTATTAAAGTCATATCAAACATCTAAATCTAAATATTTATAAACCGCGAAAGAATATATGTACAAAAACGAATGAGAGTTTCTATTTTTATACAGCTTAGATACCCTGTAATTAGAAAACTAAAAGGGATATGTGAATAACTAAAGGTTAACGTAGGTAAATAAATGAAAAAAATTGTTTACAAGACGAATCGTGATATAAATTAATCAAACCTGCAATAACCAAAGTTGTTCCAACGAAGGAATCAAGAATAACACTAATCTTCGAATTTATCTCGCTCAAGCCACGTGAGACCACCCTATATATACAAGTTGCCACGCATTCTATAAATGCTCCAAATATTACAGGCACCTTAAAGATAGAAGAGACGCTCGCATAATTTTCGCTGGAATTTATGTAAACTATGATTTTTTAAATCTCATATATCCCGATAGGGTACTAACGTTAACGAGGCTATTATAATAGTCTTAAAGATTCACAAAAAATGTAATGATTTTTATCTTATGTTCTTGCATACGTCACTATCGCGAAAAGACTATTTTTGTTACATTTTCGAACGAAAGAAGCGAGCCTATTACAAACAGTGAAGAAAAGTTTGTAATTTATTATCGCACTTACTTGTAGATCGGTAGTACAATCTTCGAATGCTTTGTGTTTGTGCGTCGAAACAATTTCGAGTGCCCAAAGTAATTGAACGTATCTAAAAACGGCAAGACCGCCGACAAGTTCGGCCCATATTAAAAGGAAAGCATCGCGCACTGACTTCGTTCCATTGACAACGTCTTCGATGTGCGTGTAGGGACAAGCGGTAGCGTCTTCCCAATTCATAGACCACCAAATCGTCAGTACGAATAAATATACGCCGTACATAGAAACACCCCAGTTATCCGCAACTAAGGTACATTATAATTAAAACAGAGAATATGTACTGAAAAATTTATACAGAAAAAATATAACGTTCTTATAATTTGACGTTGATAGAATTGTAATTGTACATAGTATCCCATTAAAAAATATTAGCTGTTACAGGTACATATAAAAAAAAAAAAAAGAAAAGAATAAAATTCGATATATATATACATATACATGTACATAAGTAAAAACATTATTAGTTAAATAAATTTCGTATCAAATTTTGTAAAATTTATAGAGTTATCAATTAGAAATTATTGACGATAAATTCGGTAAACTTACTTATTATTAATTCGAAACATGCTCCGCAAAGTTCACCGGTAGCAATACCTTCTAAAAATAGGGACCTTACAAACGGATCCTGTATATAATAGTTGGTATATCTTCTCATCCAGTAAGCTATGAGACTTGTAAATACAATATACAGTGTAGAAACTGCCAAAGCGATTATCGTTGCAGCCATGGTGTTGATCGAATATAGTATGCACAAGTTCGATATCGTAAAACGGAAACTAAAAAAAAAAAAACAAAATTACAAAATCATGAATAAATGTTTATATATGTCAATGACTGCTGGTATAGTGCACCCCATACATTACCTATACGACCGTAATCGTCGAGCTTAAAACTTGAGCACATATAGTGGGAATTCGGAAAAAGAATAACAAAACACCATATGAAACCAAACAAATATCTTGAAGAGGCTCTGCGAGAACAATGGAGTAAAATATCAGTAAATTTTGTTAAAAACTTAATACACTTCATGATAAATAGAATGCAAACGATTATTCGTGGAATATTAATATTAATTGTAATATAAATTGATAATCTATCGTAATGTACGAATACTTTTTTCCCTTATGTGAATTTTCGATTGTCATATGTTACGAAGTACCGCAGTTAACTCTTTTATTTTGTTATATTTATTACTGTTAACATTGATGTATAACGTGCGATCATCTGTATATCAATGTAATTATTAACATAAAGAACACAGTCTTCCCAATTTTCACGTTCATATTATACGAATACTTTTAATCCAGGCTGCCTATATCGTGGCCCAAACTACAAGCATAACAAGAAATCATAATGCAATTATTGTCAATATTTCGTACACTAAAAAAATTGTTAAAAACAATCTACCAAAATAATTTAATCGTACTCTTACAGTAACAATGCGCGAGTATATTGTTACATGTATTCTGGTCTAGAAAAATAATATATTTAGCATCAAAGTATAGTTAACTTTAAGTTTGTAAGTTATTACACATTAACATTATAATACATGTATGTATATACAAAATATAGGAACATTATGCAACAGCAAAATATTACGCAAAACAGCATTGCAACAAACTATGGTTTCAAGTGATTCTCGTGAACGTAATATAAACTTACATATTTACCACCAAATTTCATTAGCTTTTCTCATCTCTTCCCGAGCAAACATTCACACAATGCTTGTAAATCTATTTCTCGATCTCTTCCTTTCTTTCGCGCACAGCAAGATTTTGCTTAGCTGTTATTTAAAACCATCGAGTGTAATTGAATATATTTGTGTGAATATGTCGCGTAGCTTTAAATAGCTGGTCTCCCAAATTACCTGGTTGTACATCCGCATCACGTTAGATATCGAATATGTTTCAAAATAATCTTATGACGAAACTGAACAGACAATTTTTCGTAAATATGAATAAGAGTTATACCTGTCACCAAGTATTATTCAATTATTTTGCAACTAACTAGAAGCATTTCATTCATTTTATTTATTCAATTTACTTGTTCATATCGTTACTTTGATTCGTATTTCAAAAATCGAAAAGCAAATTTATGTACACGTGTAGAAGAATAAATTATAAATCTTTCATTCATGCTTACAACAATGTAAATTTAATGCTTACAAATTGTGTTTGTATTACAACCTTTAAAGAATAATTTGATCTGATCAGTTATAAATTTCTAATTCCATAACATTCGTTTGTTTCCAAACAATTCAGACTACTGAATGCAGTAAATTCTACACCATAATGACATTTATACAGTTAGTTGACCTGAATTGTAACGAAATAAAACCGGTATGCCCGAAAGGACGTATGGATTTAACGCTCAAACAATCAACTAAATACTTAGTTCTACATATTTAAAGTAATAATTGTTTTGACTACTCGAGATTACAAAAATGTCTTTAAAGTGCAAATGATAAATAAATTTTATAATACGATTGTCTATTTCTGATGAACACAAAAGTAATCGTTATAAAAGCAAATAAAACTTTCAGTTTATACAGTTATGATTGGATGTTTTTATTCGTTTTATGAAGTATTAACTACATTTATTACATAGGTAAATGATTCCATGTTTATTTATGAGTGTGGACTAACTTTATCATTATAAAAAAGAAAGTAACATTTATTTACAAGAATCAAATGACTCTCCTTTGTGCTTTTTGGCCGCTTGAGAATCATCTTGATTCTCAGTTTTTATCATTAACCTGGAAATCCGTTTTGACTTTAAGTAGGACATTGTTTCGCTTGATGATCTACAATAAAAATTAATTAATTAAAGTTTGTCGGTTTTATCGCAGAATAATTTGTATTTAACAATAGGTTAAATTGTAAAATTTTGTATTTACCTTGGATGTGGAGTCTTAGTCTCAGTAAACATTTCTGTTGAATTACTTTCAGATGAACTAGAACTTGTACATGGAGAATACGGAATGATCTGGTATGTAGTTCTACTAACTACCTCAGTAGTTGGTTCTGTATTTTCTGTTTGATTTGGTATATTATTACTAATACGATTTTCCCCATCTAGTATAGGCTTTTTCTTATCTTCAACATCTGTTTTCACAGATTTTATATCAACATGATTCTCAGCCTTAGTTTTTAGTTTACCATCTTGTGTGGGAAAATTTACAGTTGGTATTGTTATATTTCTATCTCCTTTTCCTGCAATCATTAATTTAATCAATAGTTTAGAGAGTTCTTCCCTTTTCCTTGTTACTACTATTTCCTCAAACCAATTTTTCAGTGTCTTTATTGGCAATGTATAATCTTTAATGGGATTCTGGAAAAAAAATTTATTATTGTACAATTTATAATGCTACCTCGTCTACCAATTATACCAATGATATAAACTAAAAAAATAAACCTACTTTAAAGAAGCTCTCTACGTATTGTAATACATATAATCCGCAATCAGTGAAATTTGATTGCTGAGGAACTTTCAACGATGCTCCTTTAATAGTATCTTTTGAAAACACTTTCTCATTTCCCATTTTTGCAACATACTCACAGCTTAAGTAATCTCTTAATGTAGCTACTACACGTGCTCTACTTGCCCCCGCAAGAGAGTCAAATATTAATATGCAGGGTCTATAAAAAATAAAATAAAAATATGAATAAATATAGTATCCTATTTGGAACGTCACTTGTTTTAAAAGTATATGCAAATACTTACACTTTTATAGTCTCTTTCTCCTGCTGTATATTTGGTTCGACATTTGGAGATAAACCTTTATTTTCTGCGTTTTCTGATTCATCCTACATTAGAAATTGCCAATAGCATATACTTTGATACATTTATAATTTATTATAATCTATATTAAAAAACAACTTTGTTTGCGGCACACTTACATCATCTTCGCTATCCATCTCCATTTCTTCGTCATCGCCTTCAGCTTCGTCTCTTTCTGAACCATCATCACCTTGATCTATAGTCACAGTAGTTGTCACTGGTTTGAGAGTCGTACTTCCAATCGTGACAGCTTGTAGTTTTACTTCCTTTAATTTTTTACTTTTTTGTACAGTCTTGCGAACATCATTTTCATCACATCGTTTTGGCTGTGCAAAAACTTTACCCACCAAACCAGGGAAACAAATAATAGCCAAAAACCAATGGGCACTGTAATATTATTTTATATAACAAGTGTCACTTGGAAATATTTTAGATTAAATAGAGACATAAAAACAGAATTGAGCATTTGAGAAAGATAAGTACTTACTGTTCATTTATAGGAATTATAATGAAATCTTTTTCAAATATGTTAACGTTTTTCGTCCACTTTTGTACTCTTGCATGTCTCTTGGCAGCGGGTGAAAGAGGTACATTACTTTCACCTGCTTGAGCATGTGGACTTGTTAATCGTTTATAAAAATATGAACTGAATACATGAGTTCTATGTTGATCAGATTCTGATAAAACCTCCAGTGTCAAATATTTTAGATAGAAGTCTATAATTACATCGTTTAAAAACTGATCCTCCCCAAGACATAAATAATCTTCAGTGTTAATCGCTATACCGCCTTTTGCAGGTGGTGGAGGATATACAGTTATTCTGTAAATAACAAATCGTACATTATACGAAAAGTGAAAACTGTTAATTGTAAAAAGGAAATATTTCAAACAAAAGTGGAGAATATAAGAAGAAACAGATTATGTTAACATTTATTTGACTAGCTTTGAAAAATATCCCGAGAATGAAGAAGTTTCAAAATTAGTTATAGAAACTGTAAATATAATAAAAAGTGTAAGTTTCAATTTAAAATATTAATTGTTACCATCAACTCATTCCCAAGTAAAATAAGAAGAAAAAAAAGAAAATAGTATAAATATGATTATTTATTCTAATTCTGTAATTAAATTTGTTTCTTACGTCTGTATACCGCCATTGACATTTGAATTAGTTGTTGTTCCAGTTTGGTTTTCTTTTTTAGATGAGCTTTGTATTTTTAGCTTCTGAAAGAAGGCGAATTATATTTGAGAGATAGTAATTTTACATACTTATCAATAACATATATTACTCACATCTTTCGGCGATGCTCGTACAAGGATATCATTTGCCTCCTTTGAGCTTAATTCTTCTAACAAGCGTCTTCGCGAAAACAAAGATTTTAGCACAACTTTCGATTCTTCGGATAATTTCTCTGGTAGTAAAGTTATACGTTTATGTGTATGATCTGTAAAAATGTTAACATTCTCATTTCATTTATAATTATATATATATTATAATTATATATATATATGTAAAATATATTATAAAGTATAATATATTTTAAAGTTGATACCTTTTCCAGCAGGATCATAATATGGCCCTTTTGGATCCTGCATTCCTAATAATTCGCGAATCATAGCTCCAGTATTAGTAGATGTATAAAAGAAAAGCACTGGCATTGCTTTACCAAAATGAATTAGCACTTTTACTATATCTTGGATTTTAACTTCTAATGCTACGAAAGTTTTATCTGCAACAAAAATGCGCGAATACTTTTATATGACAAATACCTATCAAAATAACATATAATTATGAACATATAATAATTAGTAAAGGATTACCATCTTCTAATAGGGGTACACCAAATCTTACTCCAGTTTGCGAGATTATGACTCTCTCTCGAGGAACATATTTATAAGATCCTATCCTTACTGTTCGACACAACAAAGAAGTATGTGGAGATTGAAGAGAATTATCTGAAAATATTTATTTTCACGTTTTCTCATTTTATATATAATTACATTCAAAATGCAATAAATTGGAATCAACGTATTTTATAGAAGTCATATACATATGTAAAATACGTAAAATATGAAGCATATTGCAAGATACCTTTAATATCTTCACTCTCCATAGCATAATCAGAACTCACGCTAGAAATAGAATTGTTCGTAATTACGGGTTCCTTCTCAAGAATGGTTTCCATTTCTTCACTAAAATTATTACTTGCGTCGTTTGAAAATATATTGTTACTAGAGCCGTCCGATCTTTTAATTTTGCCTTCCTCCTCTTCGTCAGATGATATTGTCAGACACTCTGTATAAGAAATATCATGTCTGAGCTGTCTGTATGTCATAAGATATATAAAAGAATTCACTTCAAAATTTTTGTTGTATATAAACATAATTATAGTAATAAAGATTATTCGATTCAATTGTAAGACACAAAAATACGGTAATAGAAACAGTATTTTTCTCAAGGTCGTTCGTTCCATGTTTTTCTAAATTATTAATGCCTTTATTCAAATCTCTAACATTACAATAAAAAAGAAAAAGAAAGTATTAACTTATTTATATATTTAGACACATCGCGAAATAATATATGAGACAAGACCTACAACACATTTATAGTCCGGAAAAATTCGAAAAAAAAAGAAGAAAATGTAAAGCTTTAAAAATTTACAAATTTAAAGAAACTATTAATATTTTATACGTTTAGCATATTTAGACGTATAACAACAATAATAATGAAAATTAATACATATGTATATGAAGTAGTGTTTACTATAAATTATGTCATTATTAACATGAATGTTATCGTCATCGATCATTTAACAAGTAATCAAAAGAAGCTAAATATGTTACTTCACATTATTATGATTTTAAACAATAAATCACTTTTAATCATGAATATAATCTCTTGTGTAGACATGATTATATTATAGATATTACTTGAATAATGTGTCAAATATACAAAGTAGCAAAGTTAGGATGTACATTCAAATAAATATTTCTTAAGCATTTATTTCTATATATCTTTCACATCAAATATCTCGCAGTGTGTTAGGCATACAATGTAAATACATACCATTGATTTTTGTTTTTAATTTCTCTTTAGTTCAAGCACTAAACAAAACATATGGTTCCATTTAAAAAAATATTGATGACCTTGAGAAAAATATTCCTTCCACTATCATATTTCCTTTTGGAAAATTGTGTTATTTTGCTCATTTTTCTTTCTGCTATATTCAACAGAGATGTTCAGCCATACTGTTTAAACTTACACAAGATAATATTGTATCGTTGAATAAAATCATATAAATTATTTTTTCTACCTGGCTCTTTATGAATAGGCCTTGGTCTTGAAACGCCACCTCTTCCTCTTCCCCTTCCACGTTTATACACAGACCCATCTCGCTCCAATTTCTCCAATTTTGCCGATGAATTTCGTTCGTTATTTTTCTTGTAAAAAGTCTACAAAGATTAACATAATAATACAAACCTAAAGATTTATATTATAAATTATATTTGTATCATAAAGCATTTATATTACATTTCGTAAAATAGATATTATAATGGACTTTAAATTAAATTTATACGGAGATGACAAGTTAATATCACAAATTTTAATCTTAGATAGATCTAGAATATTGATTTCTTAGAGCCTTATAATCCTTACGTCAATAGTTAGCATTGTTTCTTTCTTTTCTTGCATACCCATTGTCATTGATATAGATTTCACATCTTTGGGTAATTTTCTTTTACATCTTAGACATCGATTAAAGTCAATAGAACTGATACCGCAATGGGAACAGACAGCCAACATTCCTTCAATGTATATAGGTTCCTGCGAGACATATCGAAAATAATAAATAAAAGATATGAAAAATACATTTATATTAAAAAAATATCTTTATTATATGTAAAAGAAAAAAAATTCATTGTTATGTAATATGTTACCATATTATAAATAAATATAATTGTGCTATGATAATAGAATGATTAAAATTTACGAAAAACGTGGACCATTCAATGTGTGCACTGTAGTCATAATTTTAATATTCTACATTCTATATTTTTGTTTATTTAATTGTTTCAATAATAGTATTTGTCTATATGACAAATGATGTATGTAAATGATAATTTATATGATGTTCCTAATTAATAATTATTTTTGTCAGTAATTCCGTTAAAATTTTTAGAAATGCTATGTAAATGCCTTTAATGAAATAAAAATTTAAATTTCATGCCAAAGAACATTCTTAGCCGAAATATAAAAATTAAATATCTAATTTAAACTTATACTTAACAATATAACTATATCATTTAATACATAGATTCAACAATTCATGATAGATGTTACACGTGTATTGTTATACTTCGATTTTAAATTAAGGTAATAAATTTAAAGAGAAATTTGATGTGTAATTACTCTCTAAAATTAATCTCTATGTGTAGCTTTTCAATGTTTAAATATATAAGCAATTTAAAAAGAGGCTTCATGCATTTTACACACTGTTTCGTCAATATCAAATAATTTGTTACTTTCATGCAATATCAATCATTACAAATACGAAGAGATGCGTTATATAAACATTTTTGTGAAAAAATGGTTCAATCAATTCACATATTAATTGCATTAAAAATTCATGTATCAAACAAAATTTATATATTAATTATTTATGACATTTATTCTTCACATAATTCTTATGATAATTTGATTTGTTATTGTTTCATATTTTATTATTATTCATTTTTATTCTGGTAATAGTTATATAACTTAGTTATGACGTTAACATTCATAGAAATTTTATAGATTTTTAGTGCAGTTACAAACTAGCTTTCAAGCTAGGCTTCAAAAATATATACAACTACCTAGATGTATATATTTTATTTCATGTATCAAAATTAAAATAATTTTTATTTTATTATTCCTTCAAAAAGAGATTGAATACTTCTCTAGCATGATTTCATTTTAGTTAAGCAAAACATGCTCACAGTGTTACTGCTTTTTATGCATAAATATGAAATACATAATTATAAAAATGTTTATATAAATTATATTATTACAAACCAAAAATTAAATAAATGTTTTATATATTATCAGAAGTTGTATAAAACTAAAAAATTACAACTTACCTCATTTTGTTGTACAGGATTACTATTCTCATCTGGTGAACTGTAATGTTCAATATAATATATAAAAATATTTTATGTGTTAACTTCAATCAGTGATATATTTAAAAGCTTACTTATGAGAATTCTCTAAATTTGTATTTGCACTATCTTGAGAACTATCATTTTCACTCATATCATATGAGACAACTGCACCAGGCCCAGCTTCTACAATGTAATTGATACCCAACATAGGATCGGAAACTAAAGAGACACTTGTTTTTCCACAAAATACAATATTTGCCTACAAATACAAATCATTTTTAATTAATTCAATTAACAATTTTTGTAAAATTTCTTTTGGTGACTATTAACATACCTGTTCCAGTAAATCTTGAACTGTACAATCTTCGTTAGGTATGTCAAATGTAATTAATCTCTGTTCACCATTTGAAAGCATAACTAACATTTTTGCAGTATTTCCTTGTATTTGAGGTTGAACTTTAGTATTTGTTGGATTATGAATAACTTTTTCAAGATAAGCGATACTTTCAGTAGAACCATTTTCTGAATCAGTTTGTGAAGGAAAACTTTGTTGATTTATTGGCTCTTTTTCACTGACTGATGAAGATTCCAGAGATTCAACATCCATAGTATTAAGCACATTTTGAGATGGAGGTGAAAGTGGTGATTGTTCATACTGAGATTTTTGTGATATGGTTTGTTTCTGAAATTGTAATTGTGATGACGATGACATTTGTTTCTGTTGTACTGAATTTGTAGTTGTTTGTTGCCGTGGATTATTCAATGAACTTTGCACTGATTGTGAAGCAATATTTGATAATCTCTGCATATTATTTCCTTGTAATCTTTGATCATTTTGCACTTGTCTTTGATTTTGCATTTGTTTTAATCTTGTTTGTTCCATTTTAGGCTGTTGCACTTTTAAGGAACTTTTTGGCAAGGTAGGAGCTTGAGGTCTACTATGAACTGTACTCAAAGGAGAATGTATTTGTGTAGAAATTTGTGTCACATTCTGTCCAATGGGACTAATTGTTTTATTACAAAATGGTGTAGATGCTCTGATAGACGCATTAGCGTTCGGTATTTGAGTTCCAATGTTATTTGTTACATTCACCCTGTCAATGGATGATGTTCCTATTTGTACACTATTTGTTGATAATCGATTTCTGTTTTGGTATGATTTAAGTGGTTTTCTTTTTACAATTTCAGTATTCGATGAAGATAATTCACAAAGTCCATGTAGAAGATTCTAAAAATATACAACTGTTATTGCACTTAATAATTTGCAAAATAAAACTATTATGATTCTTTACACTTACTTGTGAAGAAGTATTATTTTGATTTTCATTTAAATTGCCAGTTTGAATTTTTTCTGATATCAATGCATTCTGTTTTGAAACTGCATTTACATTAATACTATTTTCTTGCATTTTTATCCATTGTATTTGTTGTCCATCATTATTACAACCTATAAATGTTTTGGAACCTAAATAAGAAAACAATGTTCTTATAAATTGCTTTATTCCTTCATTGTAACCATAAAACTTTTCCTTTCACATATTAATGTAAATTCTTTGATTTAATGCACTATTAAGATGATATACAAATTCATTAAATTTACCTTTATTATCCACAATGTTTACAATGTTCCCTCCTACAGTATTATCATTTACTGTCGTAGCCTTTAATACACCTTGGGGTGAAGTTAATTCATTTGTATTTGTTTTGATTATAAAAACGTTTTGTCTGAAAGTAAAAATGCATCATTTCAATAAGTTGAAATATGAGAAAACTCAAAACAACAAATATTTTAACAAAATAGTGCAAACTACTTCCTGTCTGAGTCATTAGTATATATTTATAAATCAACTAAATATATTTCTAATGAATGGTTCTGATGACAAATTGAATAAATTGTGATTGAAGATATGTTTTATGGTCCCTACATGTCAATTATGTGTATAATGTTTATAAGTGAGAAGCACGAGGAAAAAGGGGTGCATTGCTATATTTTAATTGCATTCTATAAAATATAATTAATTCTTCCATTTCATATATATTCTGATACAAATACTATATTACCAAATACAAAATTTTTAATTTTATAAGGTCAGCACCATGATACTTTAATACAAATACTATTAAATGGATTATGTTAATAAAAAGTACATTTTAATGCACTTGTATTATAACTTATTGCATACGAACTTTTTAAGATAAGTTTGGTAATATTATTGTTATGTGAACAATTAATTATAGAACCCATAGAGCTAACAGATGCATATAAATCATTAAAAAAAATTTAGGAAAAACAAATTTCAAAACACAGAAAATTTAATGTGATATAATTATATGTATACATAAATGGCAAATATATATTAATATTTAATAAAATAAAGAAGTTCAGAAACATATATTTCATCATATTATTATTATTTAAAAATATTTGGTTTATTAGTGTACATTATACCTTATATTTGAAATTGGTTTATTCTTTCATAGTTATGTGTTCCTATCATGTTATATGATTATAATTTTATGATATTTTATAATTTTAGCAAATTGTTAATACATTCGATATTCAATGAATGAATGATATAATTACACTTATTTGTTGTGTTATATTTCTATACTTGTTTGTTGTGACTTATTTCATAAAGTGACACGAAGTGAATAATGAAATTGATATGATATGCTCAGATTTTACATGCTTACATAAATTTACTATGATTTAGATTACCCAAATACAATATTTCATTATTAAATCAGTAAACCTACTGTGTAATTACAAAAGATTTCTTTGAGGCACACATGTACAATACATATACATATACATATACACACATATATGTATGTATATATATATACACTAGTGTAATATATTTTAAATTTACATTTCAGTGTTACAAATAAACAATGCACTATTATTCTTAATAATTTTATTAACAGAAGCAAATTCATAACTTTTTTAATACATCATGTTTCTATATATATAGATAGAAGACAACCTTAAGAAGTTTTTATTAATATGCTACATTTCTATAAAACATATCAAAACAGACATAATTGTCTGTTAGAATTACAAATTTAAATGCTGACACAATATAATTTTATTCTAAACACATTATACATATACATGAAATTATATAAATCTATTTACAAAATTGTGTGTAATTAAAATAATTTATTTAAATTATTATATAATTGCAATCGTATTACATACTATAAAATATATTTTCATAATGCAACATGAATAAAAATATTTGTTATATTCTAATAACATGCTGTATAATTGATATTTAGTTTTCATAATAAGCACCACATACCAATACCCCCTTTGTTTTCCTCGAGTATCTAACAGTTCTTATATTGCAATATGTATATTAATGTGTGTGTATGTGTGTGTATATATATATATATATGTACACACACTCATACACACACAAAAGACTAAAAGCACGAAGATACTACACTGCTACTTCAATATTTGGATAATTAAAATGCATGCGCACAAATTACCCTTGATCCAATTGTGTTGCAGAAATTTGACTCCCTAAATTAATTTGCTGTGAAAATATCGCTTGCCCGCTGTTTTGTGGTGCAGTGGTATAAGCCAAAAATTGTTGAGAACCATTACCACCATTATTTATGTCTTCAACAACTAATTGTACACTTTGTCCCTCAACAGAGCAAATTCTCTGTACTTCTTCAAGTGTTAATGTACCACTGGCATTGGTCACGAAATTATAATATTGTGCCATAGTATTTAAGACTTAAATGCTTGCAAATATGATTTTTTGTCAATCAATGTAGATCAAACGAATCAATGTCACTACTATGCCAAATTACACCAGTCCATCAGTATCATATCTGTAGAACGACGAATTAGTATCTGCACAATAAAACCTATTAAAAGTAATTTAAGATTACTTGTGTTTTTCTATGATATATGTTTACATAAGTTAAGCTTTATTATTTCATAGAAAATGTGAATATAAAAATACATAAACAAACATTAAAAATAAAAATGTAGTGTAATATTAGATCAGGTTAAATTAACCTTGGTTAATGATAATATATATTTGCATCACTGCTTTTTGGAATGCATATCATATTAAATTTTTGTTCAGATTTGTAAAACCAAAGAATAATAACATTACTGATGATAAAACTGTTTACCTATATCAAAAGAATTACATATACCAATTATAGATAAAAAATCACATATTTGCAAAAAGTATTTTATTCCCAAACTGAATGGCAATTATACTTTTTCTTATACTTTTCTTAATTATACTTTACTACATTTATTTTATAAAATCTTTTTTTTAATTACATTTCATGTATATTATGATAGATGTTTAAAATAGGTATATATTATATATGTA
This sequence comes from Bombus impatiens, assembly GCF_000188095.3. NCBI lineage: Eukaryota > Metazoa > Arthropoda > Insecta > Hymenoptera > Apidae > Bombus > Bombus impatiens. Next base: position 1,248,658 of record NT_176808.1, on the reverse strand, counting down.
TATAGAAACTAGAACAAGATCTTATTGAACTACAAAATATAACATTAATAAATATAGAAAGCATACCAAAAATATTTTATTTTATTTATAAATAGACATAAAGTAAAACTTCTTAAGTAGTCTCCTACACACAGCTTTTTAAATATTGCTTAAAACCACCTTAAATCACATCACAATTAAAAATGAAATCTAAACATAAATTTCTGTTGCAAGATCAAACTATATAAAAATTGTTGTACAACATGTGCTTCAAAGATTTACAATTTTAACAATAAAAAGCTATTATTTTCTTCATGTAAAGAATATATTCTAATAAACCTTATAGACAAAAATATCTTTCTAATTTATAGTAGCATGCAAAATTTTAAGAAAGAGAATTTGTATGATCTTGAAATTATTTAAATAGCATACAGACAAATTTATGTGAATATTAAATTGCACAATTTTCTGTACTATACAATGTTTAAAAAGTTTCATAATATATTTAGGTTTATTTTATTTCACATTGTGAGATACGTCCTATTATCATATATATAATACGTATTCTCATATCAATAGCAATGGCTTAATAAAAATGTAAATAATATATTATTGAGAATATGATGTTTAATGTCCTCTATAAATAATTCATTAACAAAGAAAAAGTTTACTACAAAACTCCTATATTATTAAAAAGTAATGATTTCACTATTCTCTAATAATATTAACTAATAGAATTTACATAATAGTTCGATTTATATATAATTAAAACTTTTATGATTGTCTAAATATTTTCTAAAATTTTGTGCATTTTCGCTAATATAAAATATTTATATCTTCTGTTTACAAAAATGTAATACACATATACATACAGTATATCTTGTTTATTTGTACATGCGCTATATTTCCTTAATTATTGAAAATACTAAAAAAATGTTTCATATGAAAGTTGTTTGATTTCATGGGGGAAACTTAGTAAGATATTGTTTACATTCTTATTTAAAGAAATTTCAATGCCAATGTAACTTCTTTAAATGGAACTACATGTGTACATTTTTCTATACATTATTTGATGCATTTTTTGACTTTAATCTAGTAAAACTTATCATATGAAAGACAAGAAAAGACAACGCTGTGTTTTTATGTTTACGATTTCTTTGTCTTCCAAACAATAAGTTTTACAAAAATGAAATTAAAATATATTTTAAACTAATCATTTTTCAACCCGAGTTCTTTAATATGTACTTTCCTGTAGAGAATTAAAGAATGCATCAGGTGGCATATAAAAAAATGTAGTTCAATTTAAAAAACATTATATTGGCATTGCAAATCCCTTTAAATAAAAAACTAAAAAAATCTTGTTCTCTCACAAAATCAAACAATTTTCATATGAAACATTTTTTAGTATTTGCAATAGTTAAGGATATAATAGCTTGTAAACCGATAAACAGGACATGCTATATATATATACATATTCAATAATATTAATAATTAAAATATTCTTTTGATAATAAAAATACAGTTTTCTTACAAAATTATTTTCTCCACCCCACTTATTAAAATTACCTTTAATTAATATATTCAAATAGTTCATAGAGTGTTTTATACAGAATCTCATAAAGTACTTCTGAATAAATGTGAATAATATAGTTCACAACATACATGTATAAAACCATATAAATCATCACCATATAATCAAGTACAAAAAATCATCGAAAACATAGAACACAGAAAAGAAATTTGTTAATAAAATATAGTTAATAAAATATTGTTAAGTGTTGTTAATAAAATAAGCATTGTAGTAAGAATGTGTTTCTAAGATATTTTGTTTGGAAATTTGTATATTTTTATTATCACTTTGTCAATAACTATAATAATTATTACTCAATGCAATAAAAATACATGATTTAAATATATATTTTACAGTTATAATAAATTTTCAATAGATTTAAATACAAGAGATATGTTGAAATTCAGATGAGGAAATCTCTAACAAATTATTGGAGTTTTTATAACACATGTAATATAAGTTAATAATTAATATGATATTTTGAATTATAATATGTAAGTATGTAAGTACAGAATAAAATTGAATGTAAAAATTATCTCTACTCTGTGCGTGTAGGTGTGTGCGTACGTGCGTGCATGCGTGCGTGCATGCGTGCGTGCGCGCGCGTGTGTGTTGTGTGTGATTTCTAATATTATTATTGTTTTTACACTTGTAAATACAAAATGAGAATTTGGAATAATATCTCAATTATGAGAAATAGTTAAATTTCACAGAATCATAACCTAGAAAACAAAGAAACAAATCGACCTGGTTTCCATATATCCGTTAAGAAATTAAAATAATAAATTAAAAGTAAACACGCGCACTAGAAATACACATATTACTATGTATAATAAAATATATTTACAATTCAACATCGAAACGTGCGAAGTAAATGACGGTAGAACTGTTTGAGAATTTTACCATAACCTTATTTCAAAATTTCAATTATCTTAAGCAAAAATTATAATGAAATAGCACTAAGAACATTTACATTTTGCTATGTTATAAAGCTATTTTATTGTCAATTTCATATAAAAAACATGCGGAATTACCGACTTGAATATGAATCGACGTCTAGTGCACACGTTATAAATTTTTTATTAAATTGACAACCATGATACTTACAGTTGTTTGTGGAAGAAGAAATAAATACACAATCCCGAATTCGGCAGTAGTAAATACTCCTTAGATTGTATTCTAGTTATTTCGCTATAGTTCGCGCAAGTAAATAACAATTCCAATTCGCCATTTTACGTTACCGTTTACGTGAAAGAATCGCAAAGCAACCGATAGACCGCAAAAGATTACGCCACTGCGTCACTGAAGTAGAATTTCCGGGTCCGGTTTTCTAAAACATTAACGGCGCGAAATTTGGTATGTTATGCCAACTACAGTTTTTGTGAGATGCCAATACAACGTATACTTAATTTGTGTTCATTATTTAGTGATACAGTCGTTATATTGTTAAAATCTTACTTGATTCACGCATATAAATAGAGTTAATAATGAATATAGGTAATAATTCTCAAACCTTTCTAATGGAAATTTCTTAAAAGTTTATAATAAATTTCACGTTATAATACTACAATTTGTTACAAACGATTTATTTTTTAGATTTTAATATCTTTAGAGAAAATGAATTGTAAGATAAATATATTGTTCATGTTTTTAAATTTACAAGGAACTAGGAAGTAAAATTCACAGATAAAATGTATTTAAATGTAATTAGAAATTTAATACAAATTATAGATTATATTTATTCTACTTCTATAATTATGAAATTTTACATATTAATATTTAGAATTTATAAGTATAACAACAAATTTGCGTATATCTCATTTACTTTTTTATTAAATTAAAATTTTACATTTTATACAAGTTTCCAGATTTATTTTAGAAATACTATATTTGTCTGATCTAAAACAGTATAATATTGTTTTTATAAATATTCGATTTATTTAAAAAGATGATTACACAGAAACGAATTCAGAGTATATTAAAACATACTCTGTGTTAAATTTTAAGAATTAAATCTAATATTCAGTCATGTATTCAATATATCCTCTATATTTCATACTTGTCCTATGTGCCCTGCTATTAACATTATCACGCAATACAGGAATTATCCTCTGTCCACTTTGTTGTAACGTATAAGTATTAAATGGGGAAAAGATTTCAACTGTAGGTGTTGTTCCTTTTTTACTATCGAAAAGAGGTAGTTGATTCCGTGTGTTATTTTCAATTACGGTATAACAATATGCCAATTGATATATTCGTGTAATTTCTGCAAAACTATGCGCAATTTCAGGATGACAAGCTTTCAATGGGTTTAGTTTACAAGTTATAATTTTCGCTAAATCCAACTCTTGTAAATATAACATGTCTGAAAGCAAATAAACAAATAATATCGAACGTTAATAGAATTAAGAAAAGATGTATATATTGTTTCATTAAAATGATGTATTTACATTTTTTTGAATCAGGATAATCATTATGCCTTTTAATAATTATAAGAAACAGTGCTTCACAAACAGAATAAAATACACTGTGTTCTTTATTTCCATCCTCTATATAGTTTGAATGATCCTGCATGTTGATATAATCATGTATCCATTTGGATATTTCAAATTGGACTGCTTTTACTAACCTAATAAAAATAAAATATATAAAATCTTTATGTATACCTTTTGTATTATGTGTTACATTATTAAAAACATACCCAGTTGTAACGAATGTTGCTGCAGCAAGTAAACTAGCAATATATACTACAGACGATTGTCGTATAATAGAGGGTACATTAGGATTGGATGCTTTCTGCCATAACCAATCTACAAAAGCCTCCGCAACAGCTGTTTTAAAACTACAAATATAGAACATAATATACTGCACATATTGACTCGCATGAGTGGGTAATATTACTGTTTCAAATATTTTCAATATATCAAAATAGAGACTTCTTAAACATTCCACTTGCAAAACTCCGTTAATAAAACAACAGTTGTACATATATTTTAGGATCAGTTCCATACACATATCCAATTTATGAGCTATTGGATGTACTTCATCTGTTTCTGTTATATTATTTTCTTCAACAACATTATTCACATTACCAAGTATACTGTCACATTCACTAGCATCGTCCATTAAGTCTTCATCTTCTTCATTTTCTATCTCTAAACGTGGTATATTTACATCTAATACCATTAACCTATTATGAAACAGAAATCACTTACAATAAAGAACTTACTTTTCATCCTAAAATGATAAAATTAGATTACAGCGATATTACCTGTTAATAATTAGAGATAGAATATCAGATCGTAACTGTGGTGCGTAACTTAATATTTGAATCAATGCATAAACATAAACTTCATGCGTACGAGTTCCATGAACAATATATGGGAACCTTGCTCTAAGAGATTGCAATAGAAGTTTGCTTGACCTTAAACAGATTTTTATAGAAATTATTATATTTTTAAATTTTACTTATGAATTATATACATACATTATTTATAAGAGAGAGGGGGGGGGAAGAGCATATTTTATAAAATACTAAAAATGATATAGTAAATACTTACATTGGCACAACTTTCAAAATTTTTTGAAGGACATTATGTATATGATTTAATCTTTGAATATCTTCTTCTTTGCATTTTTCATTTTTCCATTCATCATCGTTATCCTCATCTATGTAAAATAAAAATTTTAGTTATAATCCATCGTTAGAGCCACTTATATAACAATAATTTCTTAAAATATACCTGGTTTAAATTGTTCAACTAAACTGTCTATTGTATTTTTAGCATAATGAATTTGCATACAAATTAAATCTTCAATAAATGCTTTGTAAGCAGATGTGACATCTATAGAACGGTTTGTCCATTTTATTTGTAGAAGCGTTTCTACAAATACTTTGTGGATAGGACCAAGTAATGATATACATTGTCTTACATTTGATAAAAATTCTATTAAATCTGTGTCCTAAATTGAAAAGTAATAGATTCAAATTAGAAATATCGAATAATATTTAATCGAATAAAACTAGGATAATATAAACTATTTCAATAATTACTTAAATACCTTTATATTTGAATCTCGTAGAATACATATTAAATCTTCATAATCTTTTGTTCCATTACCAGCTTCAAAATTATAGATAATACTTTTGAGATTTTTTGGAAGTTTGAAATGTACTCTATTAGATTGTCTAATAAGTTGTGATCTAACTCCAGGAGATTTTAGAATCGACGAGACACTACTAACCCTTGAAGATACAACTGACATCTGTTGAAAAATAATATATTTATCGTTTAAGGTAATTTATCTAAAACATAATTCTAATATCACAAAATATACTAATATTAAAACTGTTAAAAAACACTATGTAATGCTTATAATATTTATTAAAACTACCAAGCACACGTATGCAAAAAGGTAAAGAGGTTATGATATATGGTAGCAGAAAATTTGAACGATACTTACTTTTACAATTATATTTATAACTTTCTAATGTGATAATACTTTTAATAATTTCAAATCATACATCTGTTTACATTTCGAACTTGTATTACTGTATAAATATCACTAAGTATTCTCACTCGCTTTTTCTTCCTACATGTGACTGGACAACCGCTTCCACTGAATACGTACCATTGATTAAGTACAAGATAGACCTGATATTCAATACGTTTTCATCTCCCGTGTTTTTGGAGCTACTTGACCATCTTATAATTTTCGTGTTGTATGCGACATTATCGATTAGGTATAGTAGTGGAATGTATATGATAATTCACCATAACAAATCACAGAGGGCATAAGAAACACAGGACAGAAACGTTGGACAGGAAGTTCGATATTCTGTATCTGCCTATGTTATGTACATATGCGTATGCTTATGCGAAATGTACATATATATTTACTTTGTCGTGTACTATTTGGTCGTGTCTACTTTATCCTTAGTCGTAATTATTAATGTTATGTAAGTAGTAGCTACATGACTACGTCATTCTTTTTTATCCACGTTAAATTGATTTTAAAAAAGATTATTTTAACTGGAAACATTGAATAATTAATTTTTTTAAGGGGTGCAAATAGATACTTATCCGTTTTGTATCAAATTTTTATAAAATTCGTAGGAAAATAAAAAGGAAATATATTATCAAGTAAATATCATTACACACTAAAAAAAAAAAAAGAAAAAATATCTTTTTTAACGATTAAAAGTTTAAAAATGTGTTACATTTCTATAACAGAACAGAAAAATGTATTCAATAATAAAATATAACGTAATCATTTTGGTTACATTTGGGTAAGTATAATGCAAATAATTAATTACACCAACCAATTTATAAATGCAACACAGTGGGCATGTTAAAATACTATAACTAAGAACAAGTCATATTCTGTATTTTTACCACCATTATTATAGTAGAAAAAAAATATATATATATTATATTTTTATATATTAAATATATATATATATATTATATTTTTTCTACTATATTATACTTTTCTACTATATATATATATATATATATATATATATATATTAAAATCACATGATTGGGATTTTTGAAGTAATGAAAAGTAACAATTAAGAGTAATTACAAAGTGATCACAAATTAATCGCAAGCATTGCGATACTCTATAACATCATTGCACCATATGTATAATCACCATATTAAACGATTATAATTATCATAATGAAGTGAACATAACTGTTCGAAAGCAATTTTCATTTCTTTTACGAACATTTTGTAGACGTTTTTAAAATGTAGGTTGTTACATTTGTCATTCGATCTTTCGGTGTTGCGTCTTATACATGTTTTATGTTATGCATTATGTTATATTATATCCTCAGTTTAAGTCAGAAAATATTCAAATTTAAAACTACGCCCCGTGCTATTCGGAAAATTGCACGATTTTACTAACGATATAATGTAATCACAAACCAATTCATTTTTTATTACTTATGTCAAGGATTAAACTATTGTAGCTAGTCTTTTTGTTGTTCTAACAAGGTGGTCAGAGTTTTGTCCATACATTCTGGTAAATGATCCAATAACATCCGTGGCATCACAACTAATTCCGTAAATTCTTCTGGTTGTGCCCATCGCATCTCGAATTTCTTTTCTTTCTTATTTTGATTCTTGCTGCAAGAGAAAATGTAATATACAGTTAATTATTCGGCGTTTCGAAAATATTCTTCAACTTTGCATAAACTCAATAGATAAGTACCAGTATTATAAATAAATGTGCATGGAGAAAATAAATAATAGGTAAAATATGAAATAAGTAACAAACCTGTTTTTTGATTGTTCGGGTTTACATTTGGTTATGTGAAGTATTCTACCACCTATGTATAATTTTACTTTAGAATATCTCCTTTTTGAAATATCTCGCTCGTAAATCCTACTTTCCTATAATATAAATCATTTTTTTTTTCTTTTTTTAGAATATAGTATTATAACGCAAATTAGGTTTTATACGTGGATAAACGAGGAAATGAATAATTTAAATTATATGGTCACGTATGTAAGTATATACCTCTATTGTATTTATATCTCGGTCGTTAAGTAAAGGTGTTTCTCCCGATACAGTGGTAATCATATTATAGGCATTCCATATATTTTCAAGGTCTTTCTCAGGAATGCCGAATAAAATGTAACCTAATCCGTTTAATACTACTCTATACTGCAACAATAATATTAAAGAAATAAAATTTAAAATATTTCAGATAGTATACGCTAAAATAGACATGTCAGAGTCTAAAATATTCGAAATAGGATAAAGATCGCACCTTAGGTAATGGGCAAACACGAAGTGCCATAAGCAAAGACGTTCGAAGATTTTCTATGCTATCAACACTCAGCCTCATTACTAAGTCATCTCCAATGCCTACTGTGAAAACGAATTCCTCCGTTACTCTGGCAAGATCCCTTGAGAGAAGACCCGCTAAACAAAAAGTTTTTCTTAGTAAAGGTTCTTTAATAATAATTATTATTAATTAAAAAAATTAACCATATAAAGAGGAAGAATCAAAGTTTCTGAAGAATCCGTACCTGGCGTGGAAAATCCATAGACTTTCAGTGATGGATATCGTGGACGTAGTAAAAATCCTAACAGAATACCTATACCAGCACCTAGACTGTGACCTGCACATATTGTCTTACATGAAATTGTTAAAAGATTGTCTTAAACATATAGATAAAACTTTATCAGTAAAATTAGATATCTCTAAATTTCGTTTTAAATTGTTTGTTAAATACTTAAAAAGTATCTATTATTTTGGCATGATGGCATTTTTAAGAAATTATATCTTTCTAATTGAAATAAATTGTTTCGTAATCGTTCAAAGAATGACCATGTATGTCTCTAAGATGACTAACGAGAAAGATACAAATAAGTAAATTGCGAGTCATTTGTTATCTATACACGAAGATCATCTATCTATACACGATCAATATCTATACACGAAATATAGAGATCTGCTCAATTCTATACAGATTTTATTTCCTTTTTTATTTATTTTGTACGTAATTTAATAATCTCGTAATGTACAATGCATATATCATTCTAACATTTTGTCTACATAATTAGAATATTTGATACCTCGAAAATACGATTGTTTTCAATTTATCGTTTCTCATGTCAACAAACATTTTATCGTGCGACCGAAAAGAGTAAGACAAAAAAAGTATTCGTAACATAAAATTGAAAACATTTAAATATTATAGAGACTAATACGTGTAAACCTATAAGCAACATTTTCTAGCGCACATATAGCATTTCTATTTACCTGTAATAACCAAATCGTAATGAGGATATGTATTGAATGCTCGTTCTAAAACCTTGTTATCATCTAATTTCTTCAAAATCAGCCTAGCACCCGTTATCATGCCACTGTGTGCCTATACACGTAACATTTCACGATTATGAATAATTTAAAAGGAAACATAACTTAAACTCAGCGTACAATTTTCTTTGTAAATAGTACGATTAAAGCTATTCTTATTGTTAGTTTCATATTGGACTTAGGATACTTACATGGCTGTTTGATGGAACACCTTCGCATACAAAAACATTAGAACCTGCGGCAAAATCAGTTATCAAATCACGCATCGAGAGACTACCCCGTACAATAATGACAATGTTATTTTTTTTCTGATCTGCTATTACACAGAACGGTATCTAAAAAGTATTTTATAAAAACGATTAAAAAAGCTGTTTCTTTATTGAATATATAAGTATATAATACACTTCCTTAATACCAACCTCGCATAAATAGTTTTTAAATGACGCATACAGGATGTCATCCGTTGATAAATCTGATAAAGTTTTCATTCCGGCTAAATAACAGTAGCAACAATTGTCGCCAATAATTGGAATACGTTTTGTTCTGTAGTTACAATGAATTGATCAACATAGGGTCTCATAATATTAGTTAAAGTAGTACATGTTTTATACTTAATTTCTTTTCTTAAAGCGCGGTATAATATCGTTTCTATATCGCAATATATTATTTAAAATAATATTCTACTGAATCGTATTTCAAATTTGAGTCTATTCTTCTTCTATTTTATTTAATATTCTCCTAATTGATCTCCTACTTACCGAAAACAGGTGCAACAAGTCAAATTCGGCAGAATATGAAAACACCCGGTGCATATATGCAAGTACATAACAAATAACCATCCGTAAGCAGCTAATGAGAGTTTTATATAGTAAGCCGCGTTCTCTAAAGACATCCAACTTGGTACATTTCTAAAAATTGCAGTTGCATCTAGAACAATAACATTAAGATCGTTTATATTATTTGTAGAGTTTCGAAAGAATATAATTAACTCTTTAGTTACATGAATTCCCGCGAATTAAAATCAGAAAAAATGTTAGAAAATTTTGGAGGAGAATTATAATAATTAAAATATATACCGGAAGTATATTTTGGAGCAGGAAGAATATTTAACCGGCGCAATTCACGAGTTTCTCGCTTTTGCCGAATTCTTAGCAGGATACATCCTGCGATAATATCTGAAGGAACTAAATCTGTTCCCTGGTACAGAGAGCTTAGCAAACCTATAAAAAAAGCAATAATTTCTTTATCATGTCAAAATTACCCCTATGACAGACGATAAATATAAGATTGAAAATCTTGTTGCAAATATAGTCTATAAAAAAAAATGTAAAATGTGTTAGGTGTTTGGTGAAGCGTTAAATATAGTCATATAGCAAATATAGTCAAAGATAGAGAGTTTGGTACGGAGAGGTGTGCGATAATGTTAAAGAATTACGTTGTTTACTGTATTTACAAGTTTGTAATATTGTCAGTAACAGAATCACGACGAAAGGAAATGCTGACAAACTGTGTTAGATTCCACGAAGATTATAGATATATTTCTTTCTATCAGTAGCTATAATTGTTTAGTAAAAGAGAGAAGATTTAATTTCTATACATATATTAAGACGTACATTGTAGGCATTTATTTATGCACATTTACCCTCCGGAAAAAAGTTCTGCCTTTCAAAAGTTCAGCATAAACAGAAAGAGATCAACGCCGCGAATTGCAAATATCGTGATACACGAAACGTGTGCGTTGCGCACGGTACATCAAATTATTTTTACTATCCTGCAGTTGTCACGTTTAATTCGTTATATATATATAATTCATTACATGCCATAAGGCACAAGCAGATTTTACTTTTTCACACCAGTTCGTAAGGATGTGTACGTAGAAGTTTAACTACTGATATATATATATATATGTTATGTGTGTAGATAGGAGTTCAAAATCTCTGTTAAGAAACTATTTATATATGCAAAGTACGTATTTTATCAATGTGTACAAAAAATTATCGCCAATATTTACACTAATCAACGACCTTCTATCCTCTTCCATTTGGTGTAGCTCTTGTCTTGACTTTTTACTTTTATGTATTACAAGTTGATACAAGTTTAGGCCAAATCTCCGTTCGTTTAGTTTAATCTTTTTTCCGGCGTTGAAAGCTTTCTTTTAAAAAATATATGACGAAGAAATGACGGTTTCGATTTCAATCACGACAGAACCTTTTTTAGGCCAGTCGTACCTATGTCTCACCAGCAACTTGTTGAAAAGTCTCGTTAGCGTTCTCGTCTTTTCTCATCCACCAGAGAAACTTGAATCTCCGTTGCCAGTTCCTTGAGAGTTTGCCATATTCGACAGAACTTTCTAAATGTTTGTTACTTAATAAGCCTAATGGATCAAAGATCAATGCCAAGCCGAAAATGGTTAGACCTATAAGAATCCAGTCGAAGAACACTAACGCCTGGGTTATCATGATCGTGTAATGTTCATAAGTACATTTGACGTTTGATCCAAACAACCATAAACTTCCTAAAATATTCCATGATATCTCAGGCAGGAGGAACAATATTCTGTAAAATCATAATAATATCTTTATTATAATTTTAGAAAAGGGACATCAATTTTGGGAAGAACGCGCTCTTGCAGAATTCTTTTACGCGTATACAAGGTGTCTCAAGACGAATGATACAATACCGATCAGAAAATTGTTTTACCAACAAAGATGAATTGAAAACGTAGAATGAAAGTTTTGCATTTGAAAGCTACTTTGTAAGAAAATTCAGTTCGAAATGATACTCATCGATACTTTGTAAACGACTGAACCGTTATAGGAGATGTATTGTACTTGTTAATGGGTCAAGAGTTACGAAAATTTGTCAAACTCGACTGCCCGCAGAAAAGATTCTTTGTAAAAAAAAAAAAGAAAAAGGTTTGAACACCGAATAAAAGAAAATTACGAATGGAAAAATGTTATTCGTAGAATCGTATTTCCTATTCAATTGTATAATTCTTTATAAAACATCCTGCATATTAGAACATCTGCCTTTTGAATTTAGCGGCAAGTAAAAGATTCACTAATTATTAAGATTATTTGCGCGATAAAACTTTATACTATTCGTATTAATTTGAAGTTGGATTTAGAATTTCTGGAATAACGTTGAGATCTCTACAACACGTGCAAATTTTATATCTTCGCGCTAAGATATTACAGTCAAGTTTTATCGAATTGCTACAAACAACGAACCCATCAAAGATAATCTTATCGCAATAATAAATTATACGTGATGATAATCTCGCGTTGTAACATTCAGAAATGGTGTATATTACAGTACCTATCAATTGTTACTAGTGTACGTTAATAAAGTATGATGCATCAGTACTAAAAAGTGAAAAGAGTTGACGTCAATAGACATGGCAAACGGAATTCATTTTATATAGCAATTCGTTAATTGCCTATACATAATTATGGATAAATGGCGCCGTTTATGATCGATGATAGTAGTTGAAGTTTGTACTTGCAATTAGAAAATTAATAATAGGAATGATAAAAGTATAAAGTAGTTCGTGAAGCGATGCATGTCAGAACGAAGAACATTGTTTTATTTCAGCGGTATTTTATAATGAATGGCGTTGTTCGTCAACGATATGTAAATTGCAGTATAATTTTCAAACGTCTACTTACTTAACTGTCAAGAATGGTTCAACGTATTTACGAGCGTGCGTTTCCATGATAGATCCTTTTGCGCTCAGTCTTATAATGATGAGCATGAAAAGTATAGACACGACAAGAAATGCAACCTCTCCTAAGAGATACACGCGAACTAACTCTCCGCCTAACTGACAACTCCATGTATGCTCATAATATCTGACACAAACGGTTACAATTAGGGATAACCTGTGAACAGAGTTAATTACGTAAGGATTAAGATTTATTCAGATTTGTTTAATAAACAAAGAAACTCTTCTTAGCGGTAAGGATAATTATTTAGGGATGTTAATTAAGGATAATTATCCGGAATTGTTGGGAATTTTACTCGGGATCGGATTAGGAACCCGAAGGTTTGTAACGTTCGGATACCTGCGGTCTCGTATCTTTTATTATAGTCAAATAGTGAAAATCATTCTGAAGCTAAAGGTTTAGGTACAAAATCTGATAGCGAAATTAAGAAAAGGCATCTTACTTATGCGCATGTTAGGTACGCGCACGCTCCTAGCAAACATTATCTTTTATATTTGTAGCATACTTAATGTACATACGATTCATTTTCAAATTTTTCAACGATCTGTGAACGATATGCGACATGTGAAGGTAAAGATTTGAAAGAAGTTCTGTTTCTGTTTCTAAACATCTTACAATGTATGTAGTTAAGCCTTTTTTTTTATTATTCGTAAACGTGATCCATTGATTTAACCATTCTGCAAGAAGTTTTAAAAGGAATTTTACTATGTATTAGTGACATGTAAAATACCATAATTTATTTCAACAAATAAGAAATATGATTATATTATCCTTAATTTAAGTCTATAATTTAATATAGAATTTATAAAATCAAAATACGAATAAAAACGAGAGACGATTAGTTATTTACAAAACACGAAACTATTTCTTGGATAATTCTACCTATGTACAATGTATTACGTACATTTTCGTCATCTTCCTGGAATAATCGAGAAGGTTTAAATAATGTTATATGTGTAGATACACATATTATTTAACCGACTAACCATAGCTCTATAAATATGTACTATGGGTGACTTGCGAGTCTCCAGTTCGTCAAAATTCTATAATGATCGTAAAATTTGCATAAACACAGAATAAGGAGGTAATCGAGTAAAATGTATAAATATAGAAAGGATCGGTTCCTTATGCTTCGGTGGAATAGAATTATTAGATCGTCATTTCTGCCAAGGGTACACGTCAAACTTAAGTTAAATTATCTGATATTAAAATTCTGAATGTCGTTAGTTTGATTATTCCTACTCTCCACTTTTTTGTTATTTCGCTATTTTTACATATTATTTTTTCCAAAACACCTTATTATTTTTTCCGCACAGCTGTGCTATTGTAAGATATCGCGTTACGCAAATTTCATGTGTATAGTTCTTAAAAACTCATATCATTGCGTATAAATTTGAATTTGCACGAAAAAGAGAAGAAAATACATATTTATATGTTTCATTGATTCTTAATCAACGAGATTTTGAAACAACCCGATAAAAGATTTCAAAAGCTGAACTTATAAGTTATACATTTTATTTTCGAGGCGTGATATAAGATTATTAAATTTAACGCCATGCCTCGAGAGCAATGTTATGACCCTGTTTACTGTACTTTTAATCATTTAAAACCATTATTTCTTTGCATGTTGGCATCGATTTACAATGTATGATATTTTAAGTAAAATACGTCGATCAATTGAAGCTTTAAAGACTATGTGGAGTCTATACAATCTCTAGCAATGTTCCACGTAGGATGAAATTCTCAAGATTCTAGCGTTGAAACTGAAAGAAGACGAACTACTTACCAAATGGATCGAATGAAAATTTCAAAGATACCCGGATAAACAAGGTCGTCGCTCGCAGCTAGCCATGTTCTGCCGAACAGTTTTATCGCAGGCATTTTTCTGTGGAACATATCGCGATTTGTAAGATTATTTTCTTTATCGATGCTGATTGAATATTGTATCGCGTAAAACATATGTCGAAAAGGAATAGATGAACGAAGTGATACGCGTTTGTTATTCTTGCGAGTTACTATCCATATAGCTGAACGAATAAACGTGTAATTTAATGTTTGGATCAACGTTTCATAATATACATAGCAGGTTCGAGCAGCATGCAATAGTGACCACGATGTTTTACGAGCATAAATTTTCATAGGATTTGGATAACCGAGTATACCGCGACGCACGTATTTCTTTGATAGTAAATTACGGATCAGAGAAAGCGCTGAGAGAAAGTCTTTGTCTATCCTACATCTGAGAGTATTGACATAACTTAAATGCGATCGTAACTGGACCCTGA
The DNA here is from genome assembly GCF_000188095.3 of Bombus impatiens. Classification (NCBI taxonomy): domain Eukaryota; kingdom Metazoa; phylum Arthropoda; class Insecta; order Hymenoptera; family Apidae; genus Bombus; species Bombus impatiens. The sequence continues at coordinate 1,233,262 of NT_176808.1, read as the reverse complement.
CCCTGTTGAACATCGAATCTTTGTTCCAAATTTTTTAGAGTTACCTGCACACGCTTCCGTTTAAAAAAGAGATTCGTCTTTCCTCCGTCGCGTGACGTTTCTTGTTTTCAATTCTATATTATTGATTCAGCACATTTTTTACATCGCGTTGCTTAATTAGATAGGATGACTATCTTTTCGATAAGGAAACATTGATTTAGCAACAACAGAAGATATTATATGCTCTATAAATTTTTACATTTTGCGATAGATCGAATCTATTTGTCGGTGATATAACGTGATCGAAATCGTAAGCTGTCCGTTGCAGACTTATATTTGTCAACGATTTTATAGTAACTCTTTGACATTGTTATAACTGGAATTTCACACCACACTAGTTACTAATTACACGCCTTATCATCGTACACGTTTCTTTAATAAACATGCTGAATCTTAAAATATTTATAATGCCAGATATAGTGTTTCTTTTATTATAGTATTTCTTCTAAGAATATACTCCGGAAACATCTTACGGTATATTCGATCTTCAAGTAATGTAACATTCTTTTTACACTCAATTATTATAGTTGGAATAAATAATTCTATTACATTTCGTACTTGCTTTCGTATCGTAAATGCTGACATGAATTTAAAATTGCGTAAAAACACTTTTTCATTACTCTGACAACATGTTATGTAGCAAAGTCTATACTCATACAGCAGCAAATAACCGTCGTTCAATTTTTTGTCTAATTTAAATACGTCGCTCTCGCGTGTAAAGCCTTGAGAAACAGGCATAATATCTTATTGGCGCAATAAATTGACGATACTATGCGCATTTCAGGAAACGATATAAAACGGAAGAAACGCTTAATCGATTGAGAAAATTCGAATTTTAAGATATATTCACCTTTTGGAGAAAAATTTGAATTTCAAGATATATTCGCTTCTCGAACAAAACGTCTCGGTATCTCAGTAGAATTTCGGATCATTCACAACATGCCACTTTTCCACAAGCACAATCAGTATTCGAGAGTATCGTCACCAACCTGGTACAGGATGCAGTCCGGTATTTACCGTTTTAGTTACTCGCGCGACGAGTTTTTGATTTCTTCTAATGAGGGAAAATATAAGACTCGCTTGCACTGACATCCATAGTCGTTCACGACCTAACCATCGATCACGATACGCCGATCCAGCGGCTCCAGTCGATCCAATGGTATCCAGCGTACGCGGAACGTGAGATAGTGTCGAAAGCCGCTGAGGTCAGTTCGCAAGGAATGTGACGCCTTGAGCGAATTTTCGTCTGGCTGTGAAGCTAGCGACGAATTAAAAGGAACTGGAGTCGAGCTCGTTTGGTAGAAAATTGCATCGGCTCGCGACACTGGATCGGCAAAATGCATATACAATACACTCCTAACCCGCTCACCTTGTTTCGTAGCATCCCGCGTCGAATCTCACGAGCTGGTTGGCGGTGACTGTCCAGCACGGCCACAACTTTCCCTTCGTTCCTCTCGATCACACGTTCCTTCGCTTACGAAAAAACCAATTGCTTCTCATGGGGATATACAGTAATGGTAGGAGTAGAGATATCCCTAGTATCCTGCGTTTGCAACAATCCGAGCACTTCGATTTTTCACTAAAACTGTGATTTATATTATATGATTTATAATTTATATTATATTCGACCTTTATAAATAAAATATGAAAAAGTTATAATACGTCCTGATTTCCGTGACCAGTATGGCGTAAATATATAGGAATATTTTATAAATACACATTTTCTTCGAACAATTCCATTGAATATATAATAACGTAACGTTATTAGGCACGATGTTTCTTTTTCCGATGACGCATGACTGTTCTTAGAACAAAGCATAAAACTTATCTTCGCTCTGTGCCTGCGTATGTGCATCGTATATCGTTTGATAAATTTTGTACTATTTCTTACCTGTATGAAATTTTCTGCGATATTAATATTAATATCTATCAGTATCAGTATCAGTATCGGTGCGACACCCTGATGAACTCAACTGCATTGTTATCGAAACATCGGAATTCTTTCCTTTCTGGACACGGCGGTTTCCCGGAAGCCTCAAACAGCGTTACACGAAACAGCGTTAATTGTATCAGTGTTAAGTGTAACAGTCTGAATACCATACCCAATAGGATAAAATATTTTTTCTCGAAAATAACTAGTATTCTAATAGAACAAAATAGAACATTTAACATTCTAGCGTACTTTCTTTGTCTCTCTTTTTTATGCTTTACACGTGAATTCGCTACAGCTACGGGATTTACACACGTTTAAAAGCATAACTGTCCTACTTGCGAGAAGGCCTTAAAATCCTCGTGGCGTTTTCATGTAAAGAAGATAAACGAAACCAACAAAGTTGCTTTTTTAAAATACTTTAATTTTATCTACCACTTTTTATTTTATTTATAGTTCCAAAAATAGAAGTCGTGCAAAAGTATTTTTGAAAGGTCAGAAATTTTGCATAAATGGTTTTGCGTAAAAACTCTTTAGTTTAGTGATATACGATATGCTTTTGCAAGAAAAAGTTTATAATGTTTTCTCAAAACTATAAATTCTTCTGAATTCTTTCCATTTCTGTGATAAAAGAATGCAGAAAAATATTTTCGAAAATATGAATGAATAATATAATAAAGTATGATGCAAGAAATAATAATTAATTTTAGTAAGCAATTTATATCTAGTTGGAGATTAAATGATATGATATAACATTTTCTGTACATATTGATTAAGTACCTATATACGAGAAATCCAGCATCCACTTACAAGCAATATTATATAAATTTTCATGTAAATTGATTCACGTAAATAAATGGTACTTGTAATTATCTTGTTTGTAAATTATCTATTGAAAATTCCGAACTGAGGAAAAAGCGTCAAAACATATGAATATTCTAAGATAAATTAACAAAATAAAAATACAATTTATTCTATAGCATGTCAGAAAACAAGGATTCAGGATGTAAATTATTTCTATTGTACAAGACATTGATTATAAGAAGTGTAAAAAATATTGAATTAAGATACAAGTTATAATCAACTTTTTGTGTAAGAGATTTATATATTTGCGTAGTATCATAAAAAACAACTTCCAACAAGGTAATTTAAAAAATTTACATATTCTTAAATATAGAGAATAAAGAATAGAGAAAAAAATAAAGAGTTTAATTATAGAAACGGAGATAAAAATATTATGCCATAACAGGATATTATCGTCTACCTACAAAGAAAATATGAATCAAGCCACGAAACTATACATTTTTCTACATAAAAGATGATTCTCCTTTCAATGTCTGACTACATAACATCCACATACGTATAAATAATTAATGAATATTTCAGTCGTTTAATTTTTTCCCTTTTTTCCGTCTCATATGCATATTTCGCTTTAACTACACTGATTGTCGTGCATGTATAAATTACACTCATTAACTATTCTTACTAATATTTTACTATATACGTTTATACGTATAGCCTGTAATATTGATTTGAACAAGTCCTTTAAAACGTTGTGCTAAAAAGATTAACGGATTAAGGAACATGAATTCTTATATTTTTCGTTAATATCTATTTACGAATTTTAATAAATATCCGTCTACTGCTAGAAATTCGAAAAAAATTGCTTCGAAAGATACATTGACTCGAGTGTAATACTATAAAATAGCCTTGATTTTATTGAATCCATTTTATATAGCGCTATAAGTAAACAATGTAGTGAAGCTAATGAAAAGCTAACTCCAAAATGGTAACAGACAGATATCACATGTTAGATGCATAATTATTTGTTTTTTCAATAGTTCGGTCATTAATAATGCATTACAGTATTGACATCTAATAAGAATTCAATAGGTAGGATTCAATATGCACCATCGATAAAATTCATTGCTTACGCTCTATGTTACATATAAGAATAAAATGAAAAATGATATACATTATTTAATATTAATTTTTCAAATACCATCTTGTGTAGATTAAAAAATAATTTAGACGATATATAATAACATAATTATCCAATACCTACATACATATATATATATATATATGAGCAGAAAAATATTTTACGACACAAGAAAAAGACCATTTATTTGATATATGTAATTGCTACATTTTATTTTTCAGTAAATTATCTCATTATATCGTTATATTTTGCAATCTTATATCAGCAACGCACAGTGTGTGTAGTGATTTACCCTTGCTATTACTATTTTAGTCGGGTTTTATTAATGAAGTTTAATAAGGACACGACAATTTTTCAAAATTAATTAATGAAAATATCGTCGAAATTGAATTTTTTAAAACAATATTTTATTATCGGACTACCTTTAAATGCACTGTGACAAAAGCCATATGCCTTTTCTTGTCATAAATATCTCGCTGGATAATTGCGAATACAAACTTCATTTCACCGCTTCGAAATAAAAATGAACTCTTGAATTTTTACATGTTTTCGTTATCAAAATGATCTCGTTATTTAAAAGCATAACATCTTATTAATATATACAAGTTTGCTTTTATCCAGTTAAATTTTTTGTAGAATGTTTATTATACTCTTTGTATAATATTCCCTTGTTCAATTAATACGATATCGTGTCGTAATGGAATAAGATTGGCACGTGCCCGGTTTCTGTCACTATTTCACGAGGTCACGTATTTCTTAAATTTCGCTCTGAAACGAAAAATGACCGCTTTTATAACGTTAACTATGATAGACGAGTTACAAGGAAGCTACGTTACAGTTACTTTAATTACAGGAAGCAACACAATTTTTACGAAAGTAGACCTCGGAGTCAACGTTGTTGTACCTCTTGTGAATCACTTCAATGTGTTCAAGTTAATTACATACCCTTTTTCGTTGGAAGCAAAAGTATACAACTGTAGAGGAAACAAAATACAGAATTAAAACGAAGACAGTCTCTAAATACATTAAAAGTACAAATTTGTATGTCCAGTTGTGAAAAGTTCGTATCAACCAATAGATATTAAGCGTAGGAGAGAAATGATATAATTCTTGAAACTAATTATAATCTAATAGATGCAAGCAATATATATGAAAAAGTGTTTGTAATGGGTAACATTGTACCGGCAATATTTCTTCCTAACATATTTAATTACAAATAAATAATTACAAACGAACTTAAAAGTAATCGACTATTCAATTGTTGTAATGTAATTGAATGTAACGTGTAGATCATGCTTTTATAGTGCGAGCTAAGAAACTATGGTGTTAGAACAGTCGCAATCCGTTTCACGCGATACGTACGATCAACGCAACAAAATTAAAATAATTTTGACATTAAAAACTGACAAATAACATATACGCGACAGCTTAAAAACCGAGTTCGATTATTATTCAACCAAACTGTTTGGTAGTATTCTACATGGTCATCGGTACAGGTGTAATGTAACCTCGACTTTATTTGTAGATCTCAAATACTACCTGCTTCCCGGTAATCTGAGTAATACCCGGTAACGACTCGCTCAATTTTACAAACAAATCTATATTTTTCCATGAAAAAAAAATTCTTTTTATATAACTATTATATTACTATTACTATATGTATACATGTACGTTGTACGTATGTATGTATGTATGTGCGTTGTTTATGCTATATCATATTTTTCACGCAGTCTTGTCTTGTTTGATTTTTGTCTGCGTTAAATCGTAAAGTCTCCTTCATCCTATCTGTAGTAGGATCGTATAGAGCACATTTAAGTATAAAGATCTTAAATCATCTTGCGTAACTTGTTTTGTATTCAGAAAGTCTATATTAATAATACATGTTTGTCATATTCTATTGATCTATCATAACTAATAGGTGAAAAGAAGCGATTCTTCAACGTCTGCTTGAAACTACATCGATGGATCTATGTTGTCTATTGCATATAACAAGAACAGCTTCTTAATCCAATTTCTATCGATAATGATGTTAGAAACAGAATTGTCTTCTTTCTATGCAGAAATTACGTAAATAATAATATTTTTACATTAATTGAACGAGGTACATATAAAAAATAAAATTTTATATTACAATGTCGGCATTATTTGATAACTAAATATCATTATTCCACTGAATGTTTTATATTAAAAGAATAAAAGAGCAAAGTAAATTGATCAATCCCTAACTATGAATTAATTGATCGATCAAACGATTAATCATTAGTAATTGGTTCAATGATCCTAGATCATTATTTTAAAATGTTTAACTTTATATAAATCAGACATAAACAAAGTTTATCGGTTATAGAAGGACCGACGATTAAACAATTTGATTAATATTTATAAAAACTAAAAGATAGTCGTTCGGGAAAGCGTCAACTTTGGTTGTTGCAAATCAAAATATTATCATTATGTATCTCGTGATTCTACATAACATATATATTAATAGAAATTTAAGATACGCAAGTAAAAGAAGAAAGTATAACACTATATTAAATAATTATTCTATGGCGATAACGTTACCATCAGTCGATAATTCGCAAATCGCAGCAACGTTTAACATATATACGTATTTAGGTTCTAATTCTTATTTTGTTATTATAGTCCCATTTTTGTTTCCCACTATATTTTATTTTTATAACAACTAATCATTACAATACAATTTACTGCGGAAATAGAGATCGAGCCTATAAAAATACAAATTAATCGAAAAGATCTGCTGAACATAAATTTCTTTTACTATTAAAAATTATAATTTGCAAAAGTAAAGAACTTGGTTAAACATTTTTCGAATTACATCTAGAGTAGCTTTTTGTTAATGGAACTTCTGATAGATGGCTCCATGGGCATCAAGAATATAAACGGTATATTACGATTGAATCGTAACACGTGCGATGCGTACAATGCTAAAATAAATACTTTCTGTTATACAAATATATACGTAAATATTATATAAAAATTAGTGAGAGAGCGCTCGATTTTAATTCTTTTCAACAAACAGATAATTGTAATCGCGAAATAACGAATAGATTAAAAGACAAGAAGAAAACATTCTCCCAAGTAAAGAATCGGTAACGAGGTATACTTAATTAACATAAATAATTGTTTTTATTAACTAATTGTTAAATATATTATATAAATTGCTTTGAGTTCAGAGGTGATACGAAGTTAATATTTTTCATTTGAAACAACACTCTGTTTGATCGGTTTAAACAATTACTTCAATCGTTATATAACAATTGGTATTATGTGTAACATAGTTTGTACAAACTTTGATACCAATAGTGCTATTAACAGAGTAAATTAACGCGGCAAACGAATAACAGGGCAAACAACGATCGACTATTTCAAAAACGCTGTTACCTGCAGTCTTATAGTATATAATATATATATATATTATCTTAGAATAATGTACGTATATCCGAAACTTTATACACGTTTCACATCTATTTACTACATCTAATACATGGTTGTTATTATTAAGAAATATCTACCCGTTATTTAAAAGAATCCATGATGCTGTAACTAAGCGGTAGATCTGAAGTCAGACCGTAGTCACTGGTCTGATTAGCTACCGATTCGAACTACTTCGGCAAAGTCAGTGCATGCGCTTCAAGGTTTTCATAGTGGCTGTCGCAGTGATTATAAAGATCTCGAAATAGGACAAAAGCTCCGATCTGTATTGCACGAAATGTACGACAAATGAACTCGTATTGCTTAATTTCTTCTATCTCTGGTCATTGTCGTCGCGTATTCAAAAGCGTACAACTTCTCCACGTTTCTTCATCTGCTTCACATTTTGGCGAATTTTAAGGAACCACGCTATACGATGGTTAAAAGCTAACGCTTCGTATTAGACCGTGGCGAAGATCTCAGCTCGTACAGTTACAGTTTCGATCGAAACTATCCGAGTATCGATCGTACAACCTGTAACATCGTGTTACGCTCGGACGTGTGTACACTGTACACGCGCTTCATTGCACGGGAGCAGGCGACACAGACACGTCCGTGTGAAAAAGTGGTAACTGGTAACATGTATACACGCGTATTACGTGTGCACGCGGAAAAGCTGAAGATTAAAAAATATACAAAGGAGAAGGGAGGTGATGAAGAATGGAAGAGTGAGATGGGGAAGGTTGTGTGTCGTTACGTGCGAAAGTGAGAAACAGAGAAAGAGAAGGAGAAAGAGAAAGAGAAAGAGAAAGAGAACGGGAAAAGGAAAGGGAAAGGGAAAGAGAAAGGGAGAGAGAGGGAAGAAGCGGTCCGCAAGAAGATTCTTGGAGTCGCGGATGGTAAAGGTTCGGGCAAGGGTAGGTGGGTGGTTGTGTCGGCGAAGGAGAGCCACAGGAGGACTAGAGGTGAAGAAGGAGGTAGAAGCGAAGGTGGAGGTTGCCGGAGTAGGTGGATGAGGATGAAGAGAAGGATGAAGAAGAGGAAGGGGGAGGGTGGTTTAGGCGATGGTGGGAGTGGGCCGAGCTAAGACGCGTAATGACGCCCTGAATCAATATGTGAGGCACTGAGATATGCATACGAACTAAGACAACCGCACACCAACCAGCCACAGCTCCTCTGCTCGGCGTCGCGGCGCGGCGTCCGCGCCGTGGCGCAAAAGGAGGGGAGAAATTAAAGACGAAGCAGGCACAAAAATAACGACCCACCGGCAGTACCGTCTTTCCTTCTTTCACCTTCGCTATTTCCTTTAACGTTCCTTTCTCTCTTCGCTTCTTTCCCCTCTTTCTTCCCTCCTTGCCACTCCCGCCCACTATCCTCTATCTTCTTTTCTCTTTCTTTCTGTCCTTTAAACTTTCGCCGCCTCTCTTTCCTCGTCTCAGCTGAGATTCTCTCCGTCTTTCTTCGTTCTGCTCTCTCGAAGACGTGACTGCACGGCTGAGATGAGACCATAGGCAGAGGGATACGATGCTGCTAGTCGGTGTCAAGAGAGAGCAAGAGAGTGGCAGAGACGGACAGAAAGACAGAAAGGGATGGAGGAGGGACGGTGACAGGGGAGGGAAACGAGAGAGGGTTGACGAGTGGAGGAGACGATCGGTTAGTAGATCGTTTCGATCGGGACAATGGTCCTGGCTCTCGAGTGGATCCTTGAAACGATCTTATCCGTACAGTCTTAATCCACGTCCCTGCTATTATTCGCTTTTCTCGGCACAAAGAAATACAAATGCCGTTCCCGTAATAGCCTGCGAATGTATGTATACATGCAAACCGAGGGCTCTTGCCGAAGGGATGGCTTGGTGCCGCGATTAGACGAGAATGCAGACAGAAATGACGTCGTTGTGTAGATTTTAATACGATAAATGGCTCGCTTCTACTACACGTGTTCATCTTCCCTTGCAGTTTCGGCAAGCTGATTTAATCAAACGATACAGCTCGTTAGCGATTTTTCTCTCTTCTATACAACATTCTCCAACATTTCCCTCTTTCCTTTAATCTCGTTTTATATTTCGATCGATTCATAGATCCGCTATTCGTCCATCTATTTGTTACGCGCCTTCTCCACAATATTTACATCGGTCATCGTTGATCCAGCGTCTTCTTTTCTACCGTTGCATTCAACGTCCTAACAATCGCCTACGCATATACGTATCTCCGGTTTCGATATTTTCTTTGATTACCATCGTACTCTTGTATCTCATTAGTAGCATCGCACTGGCATCAATCAATCGGTTCGTAATAGTTATTCGTTTCTAAATTTCAAATTAAAACGACAAACCGTACGGAATCACCATCTTTTTCTTTTACGAATAAACAGAATTGCGGTTATACAGGCTTAGACATTTTTAATCAGCGCACGTACATTTCTATAATTGCAACACATTACCACCCCACCCGTTTGATATCTAAATCGATTTACGTCCTTTACGAAATTATACTACGAAGCTACACAACGATTGCTGCCGCGTATCGTTTCTCCCTTGTCGTCTACGTTCGTACAGCGAAGATCTTCCTACGTATATGTATACGAGCATATGTATAGGTAAATCTCGTGTCAAGGAAAAACGTTAGTTATTTGTTAGTACGCTATACAATGAACCGTTAGACTGTTGATCAATTGCCAACGGAGAAAACAGTCGTAAATATGTCCTAGATATATTGTACTATGCAAGTAGGTGGACAGAGAAAGATATTGCTCGTGACTCTTACATACATCTGTAGACCTCTGTCAAAGTTTTCGCAATTAATATTCCCCTTGTTCCTTCTTTTCGTGCTTCGTAGGAAAGAATCTTACCGAAATGTAGGAAAACAATTCGTCGATCGATTTCCAAGAGACAAGCGTAATTATTTAACACTATCGAGGAAATGTTACGCGAAAAAGCGCATCTAATTAAAATCTCAGTGAGCCATCCGAGTTAGTTTACGTGTTCTTAGGAGAATATACGAAAGATATCGTTAGAACGTACACGACTGTTTTGGTTGACGCAAGATAGTTTAGATACGTATTATCATGCGATATATCGATAAATCAATTTATCTTCTGACTTAAATACGAGTCAGATAAATTTCGGTTATTTGCGATAATATAGGTATACTATTTTTAGTGATATTAGCATTTAACGAGCCACGGTTCGAGATAAATGATTTATGTCGTGTTCGTTGTTAATTTCGGACAATATGCTTACAAACAATAGGAAAAGAGTCGGCGAAGGGAAAGAAGAGATTTATGAGTTTCATTTACATGTGACCTAATTCGTCTGAACGTAATCAATGACCAAGACATACAAATCAGATTAAAACTCTGATTTGGTTAACTACACACGAAACAGTAATAACCCCTCCTAGGTCAAATTTAAGGCACCGTAAGGGATCGTATCGATCACGAAACCCGAAAGTCAACGATCGTCGTGTTTCTTTTAATATGCGTCACCCTGCAGTACTTCGTAATCAGGTCGCTATTGACAATATTACAATTCAATTTAACGTTGAAATTTGCTTCGTTCCATTGTCAAATCAGTTTCTGTTTTTCGTAATAAATTTCAAATTAACGAAAACCTTCGATACATGGTTACTTTCCGAACTTTAATTGGCAAAAGAGTATTTCAGAAAGGGTATGTCAGAAATGTCCCTTTTTTCAAACGATTTAAGTTTTTATAAAAAAATGAAAAGGATTAGTTTGCTAGATGATACCTAAGAAAAATTTTTGACAAATTTTGCGGTTGCTCGTGATCGCCTCTTTTTACAACTACTTTTATCCGTGTCTGTAATGAAAATTTGGACGACACGTTTTGTAGATCTACGTCAATCATATACGTGTTCTTCGCCACTTCTAGCCGATAACTGCGATAAAGACCAAAGATTCTTACATCTTTCGACGCCAATTGCGCGTTGCCGTATCAATCGATTTCGATGAAATTTTTAGCACGTGCAATACATAACTGACAAGAGTGTTGTTAACATTTTCAATATACACTCAGATACGATACAAATTTCTTTAAAATTTTCCTTAGGCGTTATTTAGTAAACTAATCCCTTTCGCTTTTCGATAAAAGCTCAAGTTCGTTCGGTCCAATTTTAAAAACGTCATTCCTGTTTCAAGGAGTGTTGAAATATTATTGTGACCAATTGCACGTGAGTCCATTGCACGTGTTCCATTATTGTAACTTACGATGCCAAATATGTCATCAATTTGTAGATATTTGCTACGAATTAACTTAGATTTGGATAAACCTTTTAGAGGATAGGAACGTGATCTATTGATCACCGCTACTTCCAGAATCTCGTATTTCGCTTATTCCAAAAATATGTTACAAATTAAAAAACTGACGAAAAATTTAATTTTCTAATCCATTGTTCGACTTTCCGATCATCGGCATTCTTGTCAATGAAATAAGAGCCAGAGAGCGTAACATCGTTAAACAAAATTTTATCGCATTCGTGAGTCACAAAATCGAACAATTTTATAACGCAGAATAAATATAAAAATACTGTCTGTCTTTTATCGAAAATAAATTTTATCGCCAATTAGGGGAATTTCAATTTTTATACAAACTACATGTCGATAACCTAAACTAACAGCGACTGAAAACGACCAACTAGTTTTATCAAAGGTATGGACACGCGTAATTACTCTCGAATTTTCATCGCGCTTCGTATCCACCTGCGGGTCTAAGCGTCTAGTTTATCGGCGGCGTGGAGTGATGTCTTGGACGATGATACTCTTCTGCGTCTCGAAGAAACCGATCCACGAGATCCGACGAGCGCGGTGATCATCGTTGTTGCCAACACGAAGCGTTTATCTCTAGCGTGTAATCGATATTAAAAGTCTAAAATGTGTAGCGTGTGTGGCAAGCTGGCCGCGTGTAGGGGTCATAGCTCGACGTTGGGAGTTGGGTGAACCCCGCGTTACTGGTTGAAAGGGGAGGGTGGTGGAGAACAGGCAGGCGACCAGGGGGTGAGAGGGGGTGGTAAGAGTGGTGAGCAGCGGCGGTGGAGGCGG
>NT_176808.1:1205389-1219978 GCF_000188095.3 Bombus impatiens | reverse complement strand
CGGGCACCGCGCTCTGGGGGTTTAAATAAGAAGAAGAAGCGTTGCTGTGTGTGTGGAAGAAGGGAGAAAAGGAGAAGAAACCGGTAAGACTAAGGCAGTAAGGGTGAGCAGGCGAGCGAACGCGAGAGGAAGTGGGAAACAGAGAGAGAAGAAAAGGAGATAGAAAGTGAAGGGGGTCGGGGAATTATCAGGGCTCGCGCTCTTCGCGAAGGGTTGGGGGTACCGGCAGGCAATATGGCCGCTACTGATGAGTGATGCTCGTAACCCTTACTGCCATCCATCCCTGACTGATACGTCAGTCAGTCGGATCTCTTAACATACTTGGGAATTATGCTCGCCACGACCCTTCTTTATCTCCATTCCTACCATTGTTCTCGTCGAAGGTCCTCCGTATTCGGTCAATGTTGCCGTGAACCGCGTATCAATTACTTTAATGAGACGGACCTCCTTCGTGGTTGATTTTCCATACTTCTCTTCCTCGCTGAATTTTCTAAGCGGACCTGGACATGCATCGAACCTTTCAGAGTAAAAAGACGATCAATTATATCGTTGTATCGTTGTGCATATGTTTGTTCGACAAGATAGAAAAAGATCTTTCTTTCGAACGATACGAACGGTGGTAACGAATATATGCAATTAGGATTCTCGCGCAACTACTCGAAGTTATTTCCGTGATTGCGAATTACGTTGTACGTAATCTCGACGCGATCGAACGAATTCGCGCTGATCCAAATTATCAGCTTCGAATTTACGCGAACGTGAATGTCAAGTTGCGGTTAAGAACGGCAGCAGCGTCGAATCGCTGTAGAACAGCCCACGGTGGAACCTTTGTTACCAAACGCGTCGGCTATACGTTTATATTAAGGAGAATTTACATTGGAAAAAAGGAACGGATCGTCGTTGTAAAATGAAAAGTTGTTTCGTGTTTTTGCCATTTGGGTGGTTACCCAAAGCCGACTCATTAGTCGGAGCTGCGAAAATTACAAAGTGACGAGCAACGTCATAGCCGTTTTCGTAACGAATCAAACTTGAGTCGCACCATACATCCGATAGAATTATCGATACAATCTTCATTTCCCACGGACTAATCAGAACACTCCCCCAAGGGCAAATCATCTTTCCAACGAAAATATGATTAGAACAGATCAAGGGTGTCCATGGAAGTTATATAAGACACGGATCGCCCCGGCACCTTTAACGATCAAGATCCAAAGCGTATAGGTATACAAGCGAGCCCGACGAAAGGTATTAAGAAGGTACAGGCAGCCCTAACCTAACTGCAGCAGCCCTGGACCGATCCTCATCCTCCTTACACCCACACTCCGTGGCCGTCTTACTCCCTGGCCCGAAGTTAAGGGTGGTCTCTTTGTCTCGCCCCTTCACCCTCCTCTTTCCCATCGTATGCGTGCTACACGGACGAAAGACACGCGTGTGCGTGAAACCTCGCAAGACGGACAACGGGGTTGTTGGGTGGATGGCTCGAAGGTGTAGGATGAGAAGAAGGAGGAGGCGAAGGAGAGAAAGTGAAAGAGGGAGCGAGAGAAGCTGGCACGAGCGAAGGAGAAAGCGAGAGAAAGGGTGAGGAGTGCAAACGGAGGGGAATGCAAATTAGAAACGCTTGGGCAGAAAGCAGGAGGAAGAGGGCCAGGGTAGCGTGGGAGGATAGAGAGGGTGGCACTGGCTGGATGGGGGTATATAAGAGGTGGTGACTGAGGGTGGTGGCCAAGGAACTTCACTTATGTAAACCGTGTAACGGTGTGCGCGCTCGCTTGCCGCGTGTGTTCACACTGGCACCTACCGGTTTCTCTATGTATGTGTACGCGTGTCCCCCATGCGTGTGTGTATATATCGATTGCTGGCCAAGCTACCCCGCGGGGTGCCCTCCTTACTACCCCTATAGTAATTATTGTGCTTCTCACATGTGTGTATTTGTCGTGAGATTTCGCGCAAGATGGTATGCGTGCGGGCGAGCGCACACACGTTGCAAAAGACCCTGTACACGTATATCCGAGTTCCTTACGTGCCTTGTCCGATGGTTCCTATAGCGAGCTACGGCATTTAACGGGTGTCATCCTATAAAGCGAACTTCCATTCGTTACGAACCCGTACGAACATCCTATCGTACCCGTCCCGACCAACAGTTCGTTCCGGCAAAATGTTTTCTACGAGTCGCCGGCACCGTTTCTGCAAATTCTTACTTACTTCCTCGTTGACCGCGGCTAATTAGCAGATTTTCCCAGAACGCACGCACGCCTCTACGATGCTTTTCTTACATTTTCTTCGTAAATATAATCTTTATAAATATAAACTGTAGTCGTTCGAATGGAGACAAAACGAGAGTCGCAATAAGGACTACACGCGAAATGGAAGCTGCTCCGTAGATAAGAATTTACGTAACGAACGCTCGACTTTAACTTTCGTTTTGGCTAACGATATCTATGGAAGAACAGCTGTTCGCGAAGCTTTACGGAAAACACTTTAAAGGAGTGGAAGGCGCGAGACCGAACATCTAAGAATAAGATCGGTTTATTTTCATTTCGAAGAAAAGTTGCCAAAGTCGTTCGAAATCGTTGCACGATTACACGTTCGATACCATCGATTGTACTAACTTCAGCAACTCGAATCCTTCTATATCGTTCGATCGTGGAACGGGCACGCTTTAAAATTCTGCTTTACATAGGTCGACACGCGAACCTTTAACAGCCTCGTCAGATGGAAACAAAGTCGCACAAGCGTAACTACGTACTAGTTCTACGCGTAACGCGCATAGTTGACACTGGGGAACGGTTGTGCGTGGCGTTCGAACGGTCGTGCCACCTGATAGATCGAGCCTCGCTGACGCTCTTATTCGAAATAAATGGCAAGACTCGTGCGATAGTATGTAATTCCTCGGCCAGTATTTCGTTCTTCGCACACACGATCGCGCGTCCGTGACACCGTAGGTGAAGCCACGTGCGGGTTCACACACAATTTCACCGGCACGGTAGTGCACACAACTAACGGTCCGAAGTGCAAGAACATCCCTGCAAGCCACCCTCGACCACCTCGTCCATCCTCTCCTAGGGCAGTCTTGGAAAGGACCTTCAAGCAAGAGGATAGGAGAGAAGCGGTTAGGAACGGACGGTACGACGAGAAACGAACGGACCGACGGACGTAGGACAGAGCACACGCTATATATAGCAACCCTATCTTGCGACACACAACCACAAGTCATCCCCCCGCTCACGTACTTTGGCCGCATTCTCAGCCCCACGGTTCACCCCTTGGCTCACCCCTTCGTCGTTTTACCTATCTCCTTCTCGTTCTCCTTCACCTTGCACCACACTCGTCCGCTTTAACTCTCCGTTGTTGTCTCTCTTGCTTTCGCTCGCGGTTCTTCCCCCGCCCCCTTCGTCCTCTCTTCCCGCCGCTTCATCGTGAAACCTCCGAGGCAATCAATCCTCCGTCTTACAACGTACTGACCACCTTCCGAGAAACTTCCACTGGCACTCGTGGCTAGATGGATTTGAGGAAAAAGTCGTGAATGGTTAATCGTCGGTTCTGCGGACAGCGCTGCACTGGATTTTGCTTTATTTGCCATTGTCCCGGGCTGCGAACGACGAAACAGGGCTTCTCGAGGGTCGAAATAATTGTTCTACTTTCCAACCGAACGGGTTGGCTTACTTTCACCGAAATCTCTTCTCTTCGCCTTTTGTCTCGTACGATTCGATTCTTCCGTACGAAGCTTGCAGCTCGATTTTTCAAACATTTTTTATCCCCTTTCTCGCGCACCTCATTTTCCAAATGTTCTCACGATGCAAGTTTAACCGAACAAGATTTCACGGAAATAAATAATTTCTCTATTAACCATACAAGCTTGTATCGATTATCGATAATATATCCCGATCGATATTCTCACAAAACGATACACCTGTGTTTATTTCAATACTTCAATTTCTTCCCAAATCGTAATATTTTTCAACTCGTTCTTCCCCACCATTATTCTATTCTTGTTTCTTCCTGTGGTAACTATTCGAGGCAATCTATCTTCCTTTTTGCAATGCACTGACTGCATTTCAAACAACTTTTGCCTTCCTACGTTCGAAGTTAACGTAACTCTTGATTTAACTCGAGGGAAACAAATCGCAAATTTTAGCGTAGTTAGAAAAGAAGTTCTCCTTCCTATACTTTTTTGTGTCGATGATCGATTATATTAAATTATTTTACGCTATACTATGTCATATATTTACGAATCGATATTCTACGTAATCGTGATTCGTGTACATTGCGCGTAACTTACGCGTATCGTAATTACGACACGGAAACACAATCGTACGAGCCTGAAGACTTGGCACAAAGGTGTAGCTCTTCGTAAAGTATGGAAGAAAAAGCAAAGAATAGATATCGAAAAATCCTTCGCTCGGCTCTCAGTGTAAAGCCACTCTTTAATCACGACTCGGGGCAAATTATGGACAGTTAATTCGCTTGGCTTCTCCTCTCTTTTACGGTTATTCTATGCGGTCATTTCCATCTCTTCGTTCTGTAGCCAAAGGCGTTCCACAGTCAAATCGAGAACCAATCAATACCGATAATTAATTAGAAAAATCAGAAAGAAAAAACTTGCGAAACTCAAGAGTTCCAACGGAGCTGGTAGAAAAACTGCCGGAGGCTTTCGTTTGACTCCAAAGTCCCTTCACCCTCCTCCCTCCCTCCCGCCTTCTCATCGGTTCCTCTCCGGTGAAACCACCCTTTTCGCCCCTGTTCGACCCTACCGAAAGTCCTTGCTCAATCAGCCTTCCTCCAGAGTTCCTTCTCGCTCTATGTTCTTCCTCGTTCTCAGGCTCGTCTCTTAGGCTGCAGTACTCTCGTGTCTTCGTGCCCCTTTACCATTGAATAAATTAACGTTTTTAGTTTGCCGATATTCTGTCCGACGCAGCCTCGGCTCCACTCTACTCTCTATATCTTCCGTCTATCGCAATGAATGAACTTCTTTTTCTTTCAGACGCTGCCTGCCTTCGCAGCGGCTGGGCCGCGCTCCTTCGCGCCGCTCCTCGGCCACCCACTCTATTCAACCGCGAAAATTCTGCAGGAATTTTAATAACTCGGATTCGTACTGATTAAAACGGAGGTCGCATCCGACATTCCTCCGACCAGCCTACGGTTGCTACTTGGCAGCGGGTGAGTTCAATATTTTGCCTCTGTGTATTTATTCCTTCTTAATCCGTGTTCCTTTTGAAGAGATAGAGATAGAGATAGAGAGAGAGAGGAAGACAGGCGGGCAGATTGGGAAAAGACGAGAAGAAAGGAAATACGTCGTTGAAACTTGTCGAGTCGTTATATATTTACCCAATAACATTAATAATTCCTCTAGTGCGCGTTTGTATCGAATATGCCGTATTATTTGATTCTATCACAAAATTTTGATTTTATTTACGAAAAATTTATTTTAATATGATAAACTCGAAACTAATCTAAAATACGTGAAAGATCTGTTCGCAATTTTCTTCGCTCCTGTAATATAAACGATATATTTTCTTTTGTTGGAATACAACGATATTAATCGCATACAGATGAGGTGGTTGATCGAACGGATCCTTCCCTTCGTTGCCCAGCGATAACCCTACTAGCGTACGTTCGTGAGATGTACCGCGGTGGCTGGCGCGTGCATGCTCTTCCGAGAATTCGACGGAAGAAGCGTAAGGATACGGATGGAACATTGGGCACGGCATAGCGCTTTCGATCGAGAAACTGCTACAAGGTTCCGTTGCACGTGACGTCACACAGACATCTACTCAGGTCACACTCTTTACTGCATAGAGAGTGGGCTTCAAAACCTTTTCAAGGGTCATGGGTCACTAAGTCGGTTAGCCTGAGAATAACTAGCCAACTGTCAACATTCCACAACGCTCCCTTATATTTCCTGTAATTTTTGTTTAATAAATATCACATAATATTATTTCAACACAAACATTGCGTCTTCCACAGATTATTAATCTTAATTTCGAGATGAAATTCCAACATCTTTCCGTCGCACAAACTTATTAGCAATTAACTGCAATTATTCCATTCTTTCTCTTTTTACTTAAAGTTTTAGCGTCGCATCGACATCTAGATCAGCGAGTGAAAAATTTCACTTTTTCACAGTATTCGTTAAAGAGAACAGGTAATTCGATTACGATAATCGATCGTTTTAGTTTTTATGCAGTTCTGACGATCACGATGATATTCAACAACGATTACACTGCGTTTCTTCGCATTCTCATTCACATTTAAACATGATTATTTCTTTATGTACGTTACGTCTATTCAAGGATACTTTATGTAAATAAGCCGAACAAGGTCAGAAACTTGGCTTCGGATTTACCATCCACTTTCTCTCCTTTCGACCCGTTCGACCTCATCCTTTCTCACTGACTGGAAACTTCAGCTTTCGTCGCTTTTACACGTAACACGTCTTACATTATTTTATCACCTCCCAGAATCAATTAAGCAAAACCTTCCACCCTCTAAACGATCTTAAAACGTTCATTGTTCGATCTATATACCGGACGAAATCATCGTCACGTATATACATATCTATATGTATACATAGATTTACAAACATTGTTTGCGAAGAATCTGCGTATTTTCTCCTATTATTTTATTATTACGTATCTTGAACCTCGCGGATTCTTTTCATGTTTAATCGCGTCATATCAAAAGCTTTCCGTCTAATCATAAAGTAACATCGAAATCAGAAAATTAGCAAATATATGCTTTGCTTATCGTGTCTTCCTCCCGCCATCATTGTACTTCTACGTATATATGTGTATACCTTTTGGTAACGATACATTTAATTGCACGCGGGAAATACGACTGACAGTATGCCATGTATCTGTGAGTCTGCGAATATCTCGAGACGTCACGTGCTCGTGGCTTTTATCAAAGCTATGTGAAGTCATATGAATGGCAAACGTGTCTAAATCTACGCAAGCGAAAAAAATCCTGTATCGTACAAGCGTAATGCTATAAAAGCGAAGGGAAACGGATTGACCCTACCGAATTAGATGCTTTCTATCAAATGTCCCGACTCTGAAGCAGAGTGATAGCTTACGTGACTGAACGACCACGATGATCATTTAATTCCAGTCGAGGAAAAGTATCAACAGTCGGGGGCAGTTGATCGGGGTGAGGGTGTCATTCGGTCCGCTGGTCTGTCGGTCTGTTGGCCTAGGGAAGGGCGCGTGGCGCACGTCCACTATCAATTTATCACCCACCCTCGCAACTTTCCCTCTCGGACCTCGTTCTCGTTTTCCCTCTTTTCTCGGGTCGCCCAACCTCTCCCTTGACCTCTGCACCCCTCCCTGTCTCCCTATCTGTCTTTCTTTCATCCTTTTTCGATCCACGAAAGAAGAGACCACTCTGAGAAAAGAGGGAACACGAAGAGAGTCGAAACAACCATGACCAGCACAATCTAGCGGTGGTCAGTTCACGCTGTAGGATTATAGCTTGTATGTACTACTCGTCGCAACCAGTCCGTTTGCTCTTTGACTCGTCGAGCACCGAGGAGAACCGTTTACGTTGAGTGATTCTGATCGTGAAAAAGGATAGACGAGCAAGGACGTGCATGATTTTCGCTTTTACGACTCATCGGGGAACGTTACGAATGCCTGAAGGAAGGCAAGAGAACTTGGTTTTCAATTTTTTAAAGATAAAAATTATCGTACCTTCGTGATCTGTTTCGTATTTCGTTACTTGGAACGACGCGACACGATCTACGATTTAGCACTGACTTCGCCTAAAAATCCGATTCGTACGTACTAAATTAATTATACGGTTTGTATAATTATAGATTAATTACGTATACGTATATACACACTTTCGCTAATACGTGTCCCCTCTGGGATCAAAGATCGTATGTTTTTAAACGCGTAATTAACTCTTTGCATTAATTGATCGAGACTCTCAGTATTTTCTGAGATAACTTTGTAAACATTGTACAGGAGATCAAGAAATATAAAATACGGTACTGCCCGATAAATCAAATTTTAGATATAACGCGGTTGTAAGTGCACGTGTTTTTGCATAAAAATTGAACATCAAACGGAAAAATTTTACTGCAGGTACGCTTTTTTCATCTACTTTTGCAGAAGAAATTATCTACTCGCCTAACATCAGGCATTAGCATCTTGTATAAGCTTCGATTAAGAACCCGTGCGTTGAACGCAAAAGTTCGATAGAAGGGAAAATAACGTCTCGCGTATCGACCTCTGGTATAAAAACACTTTCTTCTGGTCAGCCTTGCGCGGGTCAGTCGATCGCAGATACTGGCACGCTAACATCACCGCACGATCGTACACGAAAAGGCATAACTGAGTACGCGGAAGAAATTTTTCTACCATCGGTAACCACCGGTATGCTCGACGAAAGGGAAAGCAAGGGAAAGAAACGAAAGACTACGACGGGTCGGGCAGGAAGGAAAGCAGGACGACGCGACGCGACGGTGGCTAGAATCGAGGGTGGTTAAAGGAGAGAGAGAAGGCGGACAATAAAATCAAGCGGCAGGGCTTCAACCCTTCCGCTAGAGTTGAGTCGTAATCTTGCTTGCCACTCAAGGGTCGAGGCCTACGAGATACCATTTTCTTTTCCGCCAGGGTAATTAATTAGCGTCACTCTGTTAAATCACGCGACGTACGTGTTGCGTGTTGAATATCCGATCCGTGCGAAAGTAAACATGATAAATAGCGATCGATCGAAATACGTGAGCTTTTGTAATTTAATTTATTTTCTTTTCTTTAATCATGCACGTAATAGCTCTATTAAAATCGATACGAAGATTTTATCGATCGCGTGGAACAACGACGGTACGTTATAAAAAGCACGATATTCAGAGGAGCCGCGAAGAATTACGAGAACGGAAACGCACAACCTTTCAGCGGTTTATACACGAGTAATTTTCCAACCAATATCAAAAGTTATCTTTCCACTGGCGCAAATGAACTTTAATTTCTGTAATTCAATAAGCCACAAGAGCACTCTCGACTCGTATCTCCGATAATTCTGGCTTTCAATACGAGTTTAAGAACATCCGAGATCGGCACTTATTTGTAAGTAATTCAGATCCGCTGCTGGCCCGCCCTTCTCCATGGTTTAATGATTAAGACGAGCGTGGAGGGGGGGGGGGGGGGGGGGGGCACAGGAAAGAAAAACGAAACGAGTAAAGAGAGAAGGATAAAGAGAGTGGCTCTTGTCGTCGTTGCTGCATTTTTAATACCGCATTCTTCCCTTTAAAATTTAAAAATACTTCCGCGTCGCGTAATTGCAGGACCTGCTGGAAGTAAAATGCACGTGAATGCAGGGAAATCCGTCTCGTTGGTCGATCCACCGCCGACGGAACAGAGTTTCGCGAAAAGAGGAGGGAGGTGGTGGTAAAGGGGGAGTTACAGAGAGGCAGCGTGCCGGGGCTGGTTGCTCCAAGAAAATTAAGTACTGCCTGGTAATTTGAGGTATTGATTTTTATAGCCTCTCTCGGTAGGCATACATTAAAACTCCCTCTTTGCCCCCCTACCCTGCTTTGCTTTCCACTCCTTCTTCTTAGTCACCCTTCCCTGCAGGGGTGACACGAACACGGCGGTGCCTGGCGATCCAGCATAAATCTATCTTCCCTTCCCTTCCCTTCCCTCTTTCGAACGAAACGTTCGCATACGTGTCTTTCGAACGAGCCTGCTCCTCTTCGATCACGACCTCTGCCAGTCTTCATACTATTTTTTTTTTTGTAATAGAATCGACACCACTGTTATATGTACGCTATATATCAATACTATTCTATCGATTAATTTATCAAATGAGATACGATTTAGATATAGTTGATATAAATTAATACATGCAATCGTATGCCGAATGACATCAATTTTGATAGATACTTTTCGCAAGTTATTAAAGCGACTTATTAAAAATTTGCTGGAAAATTAAACGCGTTCAATCAACTTGGAAATAGCGGTGTTTTTCTATATAACCTTCGCATGAGGAAATTAGACCAAAGTAAAATTTTGACATTTCTCCTCGGCTCGTACTTGGCATACGCGCCATTATATCGATTTAGTTTTCCATGTTAATTAATCATATTGGTCCGAGGGAAAGCAATTTGTTCGGAGCAACCCCAGAAGGGTGTCACGAGTACTGTGGCGTGTTTCGATCAGATAAAATTTCTCCCCCAATGAATTTTTCACCTCCTGAAGCACGGATGTTCCCCGTGCTGTCATACGTAATTACAAACACTCTGTGTATTCCTAATCGGCAACTATTTCTGCAGATTTTTAATTAAAGCTGTTTCTTTAAAATATAAAAGATAAAAGAAAACGATCACAGACATATACGCAACGATATTAACCGAAACCCTTGATTACTATCGTTGGAACATAAGAGACGATACCAGCTTTTGAATTGAATTTTAGAATATTTAATTTTAATCTATATCCTATATCTTGCGTAATAATTGTCACTTGTGTTTTTGCCGCGTAAAACAAAAGTATAAATTAGCAAGTATTTTAAAATTAACTCGATCTAAAGTCTTACGGATCGTCGACGGCCCAACAATGATAAACGATACGGGAAAGTATCGTACAATGATATTCTAGACGATAATATTTCAAAGAGGAAATTTTTGAGAAAAGAGGATAATTTTTGTTAACGTATACGGAGGATATACAAGGAAACGGTCTGCGTAAAAAATAATTGTAAGAGATAGAGAGAATGGTGAAAAGGCGTACGAATGGATGTGGAAAATTGGCGGTAAAGATCGTGCACGATCCGTTCTTTCGTTGCTCTTTCGTTGTTCTTTCGTTTCCACGTCAAGATAGAGAAGCAAAAGAGAAGAAAAGGAAACTCTCTCGTTCCAAGTTCATATGTGAGCGTCGATTTCGCGGTCCGCTGCGCTGCGTGAGTGGTTTGCTTGCCGCTTAAAAGATCCGAAGCATAGCCATAGCGATGGCTCCACGACATCGCGCAAGCTCGTCCAAACAATACGATCAAATAAAGATCAGCTCTACTTATCAAATAAACAAATTCGTTTCTCATTGGCTATCGTTGAACTACTGATACTTTACAATATACTTGTCGAATCTTTGTGTCGGTTTTAAATCACCGAAGAAAGTTATTATATATATAAATTGGAGATACTTTTGAAATTTTATGCACGTAAGGACAGTCATATATAAAATTACTATATAAGATATATCGTATATAGAGGAATACAATAGATACACGCGGCTATACAACGGAAGGAACAAGGTGAATAAAAGATTTCTTAAAATGATTTGCCTCGACAACGTACGTACTACCTGAGCTTCTGAGGGTAACGGCGTAAAGGCTGGAGCGTCGCACCTGTTGCTTCAGTTCTTAGCACCAAATCGAAGGCCCCGACTCCGACAAGATACCATAAAATGGAATTTCATAAAGTGTATTTGGAGGCTGCAGGTATATACGTATCTACTTACCGTAGGTATACATGCCCTTCTGTTACATCGATCTCTGGCGTAGTTCGCTATGTGCACGTACCGTCGCACGATCACGCCGAAAGTATTGTATATTACCGTGCACCTGGCACACGTAAGCACTGCTTTTTCAACGGAACGAGATCGATAAACTTTGGTTTTAACGCTCTCGAGCCTGAGATCAGATTCGATGAAAAACCATTATCGTTCGCGCTACATTAACAAATTAGTTCGAACGGGACACGACGAGGTGATAACGTAGGATTTATATTTTTCCTTGATCTTCGTGAATATCAGGGATTAATTTACCGCTAGATTGCGATCAATACGAACGGTTTGATCGCGCGGAATGAACGCTCGTTCGAATCCATCGTTACTGGAGCTCCTCCGTACGGTGCACCTATTCCTCCGGACGGGGTAAAAAATGTTGAGGCCAGGCCAGCGTGGGGTCCGGACTTATGCACGCTTCAAGAACTCGGACACTTTAGATTTAACCGAGCGCTCGTACGAATAAACAATCCGCGCACCGGTGTTGCGGATTTATTAATTAGAGTCGTTAAAATCGCTCATCGCACGAATGTTTTGGCTGTTTCACCATTCGCATAATTAACGTTTTACGTGCTAATTGAACATTTAGGTGTCCTAACGACAGTCGTCGATGATCCTACCGACGATACGTGCTACTTTAATAGCGCCTGACGATGTTTAAATTACTTCAATTACATCTTTGCTACGTAATAGCGGTCGGGCAGGATATGATATGATCGGGACATTAGAACTAATTATAGGTATGTATCCGTAATGTAACGTTTGTGACGTACTTTGAATTAAACGCGATGGAAATTAGATGAATTAAAAACGTATCGTGCTTCGACTATTTTACATATGAGATATTTAGACGGAACATTTACATATATCTCCGTTTCAAAGTATTTCATTGTAAGATCAGAGTTTTTATAAAAAAGGAAAAAGAATCGTAATATCGGTTATGTTTTATCGCGCGTTTTAACACTCATAACCAGCTGAAGTTATACCTAAGTTCTAGCAATTCCAAATCAACGATCCGATAAGATCCTTTTTAAACAACTCTCACATAGTCAAAGTCGAATAGTCGGAATTTAAAGTTTCTTCGAGCGAACCTTTATTTCCTAAACAGATGCAATGTTACTCGTTTATCTCGCAAACAGCAAGATCAACGAGAAGATTAACTCGGGGCGTTGTTACAATGGCCTGGAATTCAGTAATCTGTACAGATTTCAATGATCGTTCCCCGAATCACGCTGCTTTTCTCTGTACTATATCAGGATACAAAGGTTAAACCGCGCGAGATCAATCACCGACAACTTTCCCGTCCTATCGAGCTTTTTCGGAAAGATTGAAAGTACTCTTGGCTGTTTGCACGCGTAGTCGCGACCGACGAATCCAAAGGAGGCACGAATCGCGTATATCTATCCAGGAGGCAAGGTGGCTCCGAGCAGGTTTTCGAGCCGATATCATTTGTATCTCCCGCGGCCACGACCTGAAGGCCTCTTACACCCGGACCGCCCCTCCTTCGTGCCTCTCTTATCCCAAACGATCGTCTACCTAATATTTATTTCGCATAGGCTCTTCTTTGATTTTATTTGGATATCGTGTGCGCGTTTAACGGTCGGCGTATCTCATCGGGCCGTTACGCACGTTTACGCGTCGAGCATCGCGCCGCGGCAGCCACGGTAAAACCGACCTTTTATCTGCGATAGCAACCGAACCGGACCCAACAGGGGTAACTTAACACCTGAAGATGGGTGCGTGCGCGCCTCTTAAGTACATACTCGCAGTTACGTTTTTGCGTAGACACTCGATACCGATGCATCGTTCGAACGTCTATTGTACATTTTACTCTTACACTCGAGTGAATTTTTATGCACCTATCTGAATCGAAATTTTTCCATTCATATACATTTTAACACATTCGTCGATGATTGGGTTTTATTATATGTGCTGTATACGTAGAACGTCGCGCGGAATTTTTGCCGAACGTTGCGGAACAGTGGCATGTGCGAAGAAAGACGCGGAAGTAAATTGCTAAACGTATAGCAAACTACAAAATTACGACAGACTGATTTTTTATTTAATACGCGCAATGGTTAAAGGGCTTCACCAAAAAATCATCGAATATCGCGTCACTGAATGTTTACTCAAACCGAAGAACTCTGTACTACGATTGCTGTAACAAAATTCTCTACAGAGCGAAGAGATAGTCTAATAAATAAGTAAGACAAGTTGGAGAATTATTTTCTGTAAAACGGTGCGTTTTTGTATTTACAACAAAGGGCGTATGAAACGAATTTCTGTATTGTTTTGGAGGAATTAATTCAGAGTTGTTACGTGAGTATAGATATCACATGTGTAAATAATGAGTAGCAGCACCGGGAGCATTCATCACGACAAACAGCAGCAACGCCAAAACGGTTTATCTACGATAAACGGACTCTGGCACGTGTAACGTAACACCTTAAATTCATATATGTTCGTACGAATGATCGTACGTCTGGATTATAACAACACATTATACATACAATGAACTATACGCTTACCTACCAGTTTCACATTACTGTTGCCTGCGTATACACCCTAAATGTCTCCCATGGATTTGAGTGAAAATTAAACGTTCCAAACGTAAAAGACAAATTAATGCAACATTTCGCTGTAACATATACGTGTATATAGAATTGTTACGTGGTAATTATCCTTAAGTTTTAGAATGTTTAAAACCGCGAAAAATTGTCTATTTCCAACTTGAATTTGCTAATCGAACGATTTTATTTAAAAAATTAAGCAAACACAGATAACGATAAGATTCGGCAATTTCTTTCGGTCGCCTTCGAGAAAGCTATGTTTTTTGCTTGTTCGAGGAAGCCACGCTCCTAATGATCGCTTTAAAAAAGGCTGATGTATCAGTTCGAGGCGAGGCCGAGGGTTAAAAAGTCAAGCAAAGCTCGACCATGGGTACACGTTGGCTGCAAGAAGGAGCAGCATCATCTGCAAAACTCTTTCACCCGCCATAAAGGTTATCAAGGGGCCCGGCACGTGTAACTTAACACCTTAAACTGTTCGTATATACGCGTATAAGGGATTCGTAACACGTTTGAACGCGACC
>NT_176808.1:1167607-1204812 GCF_000188095.3 Bombus impatiens | reverse complement strand
GCCGGCGAGGCCCGAGCAGAGCTGGCCATCTCGGCAGATACATTCGAATGTTGGTGCATCGGTGAACGAGAGAAGGAAAGAGAGGCACCGAGAGCCGAGAGAAAGACGAGGCCGTGTCTGCGGTCGTGACTGCCCGTGACATACACGCTCACGTTATACATACATCTCTCGCCGAAGCTGCCACGGACTTTCCACGCGGCATTCGGTTACCCCGATGATCACACTACCAGCGATCATCATCCACCAACCAGCCGAGCAAACAAATTTAGCCGGGCCGGTGACGATAAAAATTATTATCGGGCTCGATCGTCGTCTTTCCCCTTGTTCAGCAAGTGTACACGAGAGACGAAAAAAAGTTATCGCTTCGTTGGTACGATACCTGTATCGTTTCGCAAATTATCAACCGTGATAGGCGGAGAAGCGTTACCATGAGAAATTACACGTCTCGTGATTAATATCGATAGGTTTGATTACAACGCGATTGTAACTGTTAATGCTTGAATGGATTACCAGAAAAATCATTTAACAGAATCCAATTTGGTCAAAAGCAACGTTTAATACCGTTCAGGATAAAATACGAAGGAACTTGTTACTCTGACCTATCTCATTTACATCGACAACTCCGTAGGTTTTTCGACGTTTAATAAGATATGCGATGGTAAGTGACGCTGGTCGTGCGATTTAATAAAGATATACGATGTAGCTTCTTTTACGATATACGAAAGATCGGCACGTAATAAGTTAAAAGTCTCGAAATTGTATCTTCGACCATGACAATGCTCCCCCCTTGTAACTCTTGATCGAATTGCATTCTTGGCGCTAGAGCTGATTCGAAACCACGCGTCACGTATTACCTTCGATGCGTTTTCTCACGCGGTCGGGAGAATGAAGCGAGGCAAAGGATTGGAAAGGTTGTAGATAATAGGCGGGATGGCAAGGTAGCAACGGAGGGAGGGGTAACAGAAGATCTTCATCTGTAACATCGCAAATTGAACGAGGATTTGCTGCGACCACGAGCTTCCACCGCAAATGAATGCATATCTCGCGGTATCGATGGTAATACACGTATCCTCTGATTTAAATTACTCGGAACTGCCAGGCTTCCTGCAATTTACAAGTCACTCGCCCAAAGTAGTATCGCGCTATACGTCTATGTAAATAACTATGAAAGCTTAAAGTTGAATCTCTGCAAACAGTTATCGACCCGTTAAATAGAAGAAGTTTATCAAATATCGGAAAAGTGGAATTAGGCGAATGAAAATGCCTATAAACGTTTCATTTATTTCGATACATTGGATGGAAATTCGATTACAAACGTCATCCGTGTTCGCGAAAATTTCAAAAGTTTTACTTCTTAAATACTGGACGCGTACGTACGTGCCCGATGAACGTCATTAACGTCCATTTACGAACAACATATTCATGGGCATCGCGCAACTGACAAACGAGTTATAAAAGCGCGTAAAAGAAGAAAGAAGAAACAAAATATACGGTTCTATCTCAAAGACACGACGTTATTCCATTCTTCTACGGCAAAGACAGAATTTTTGAACCAGGTATCAGCTGTGACGATCCATTTATCCTTCGGAAGCAACAAACTTTTATTCGAAATGCTGCATCATCATCGAATTATCAATTATCTGTTATAGTAACGAATGAATCTAAATCGCCACTTAATTAAGCTATTAAATATGAATATTGATTTCCTTCGTCTTCCGACGTTGGTCATTGAAAGAAAAGTATTCGGCTACTTTTAGTAACTCTACAAAGTCGAGTGTTTTATATCGCATACAGTTAGCTTATACGAATTGCGTAAAATCGCGATAAAACGCGTGCGTACATCGTGACACGTAGAAAAAACGTAGAGAACGCGCAAGACAGATCGATGGAAATATACGATAGCGGATAGGAGAATCGTGGTGGCTGTAACACGAAATACGTACGCTATCTTGAAGCGTGTAAGATCCTGGAGATGGAACGTAGTCCGATCTGTCGAGGGCGTGATTCCATTTCAATATCAGTCCATCTGCGGTTCTACGCAGACACCAATCTCCGTAACACTGGATTCGTCGAATATGAACTATATCTCGCTATTGTATTTTCGCAAACAGAATAAATTATCTATTCCATGAGAAACTCGATCGTAAGTCGATAATAGAAAATGTCATCTGTCATCCGAGGAGACGAACACGGAAACAAATGGAAGTGGTTGATAGAAAGGACATTTTTTGCATCTATCGACTCCCTAAGCAAAAGATAGATCCAACCCGGTTGAATGCAGCTGCAAATTTGCGCACACGGTCGAGCATCGAGATTGTGTTTCAAACTGTTTAGCAGGTGTGCTTCGGTTCGTAAAGCAAGGGTTGGGCTACCTCCACATACAGATTACACCTGGAACGAACGTCTTCGTCTATTGTTTTTTTCCTGTTCCTTCGTACCCACCCACTGCTATCAGCGTGCACACTCGTATTCTTCCTGTGTCACATGCATACGGTACAATAGGTGCACCTTTCAAAAGGTAACACCGCTAATTGGGGACGCGCTGAACATTTGTAGCAGAGAAACAGACAGACAGAAGGCGCAGTGCCTTAATTGTCACCTTCCTCTTCGAGATTGTATGGCATACCAAGCATGAAGCAATGCTTGCTCGTATGAAAACTCGCTACTAAGGATGTGAAATGGTTACGTCTACCGTGACGATGCTGGCTATATAATTAATACTTTCTACGGCAAGCTTTCGCAATAATCAACAATCTACATACGCAAGAAGCTCCTTACGGAATTCGTTTCTGTATAAATGAAGTTCTTTTTAATGGCGAAAAATGTTGAAATATTTCAAATACCAAATATAAACAATGCGACGAAACATTTCGTAATTCTTAAACGTACAAACCGTTCGTCTTTCAGAGGAAGTTAAACTTTTATTCCATCGAATATACGATCTACTGAAAAATCGTAAAAGCTCCATCGTTCGATTATCTGCAATTTTTGCTGACTCGATTCTCGATCCTCCCTTCGAACACTGGATTTTCATTTTTCTCGAAAGTTGTTTCTCGTTTTTTGAGAAGGACAACCGTGACATACAAGTTGCCGACTTATTGCCCGAGTTGTCCTCTCTTTTGTCGGGTTACATCAGCGTCAGTTTACACACTAGAATTATACCGTTGATATCGAATTCGTCTTTCCTCTTATATCAGGAACTAAAATCAAAAAATTGAGTTTTGGAACAGTTTGCTCCTCTATTTTTAATTTGATTCTACTCTGTCCGAATAAATGGAGTTTGGATAAAAGAAATTTACATCCGTGTTGAACAAGCATTTTTATCTCATTCTACCGGATACGAGTGTAGTTTGGACAATCATACTGATATTCGATTTTTTTAAAAGGCACGCATACTCGATTGAAACCGTTAAAATTTCAAACATAAAGTCGTTGAAAGAAATCGTTGTAAACTCGTGGTCCTTGTGTCGATCCGCGTCTGCCGAAGAAGCTACAGCGGAGAAGTATAAAGTATTCCTTTCGTTCTCTACTCGTTGGACAGGGAAAGAGGGTGAAGCTCGGTTGTGAGTAGCAGCGGCGAACGTAGTAGTAACGAACGGGCACGTGAGTACGTAAGAGGCTGAGTTAGGTACTAGATAGGTACGCAGGCTAACCCCGGTAGATCGGAGATCGGAGTAAAGTTGTGCAGGATAAACGACGAAAGAAGAGAGGAGAGGAGAGGAGAGGATGGCAGAGGAGTTAAAGGAAGAAGAGACCATCGAGCCGCCACCGTCGTCGTCGTCGTCGCCGCGGCGCGGCGCGTTAAGCCAGTAGGTAGAGCCTAAGTCACCGGCAACAACGAACGTTCAGAGAGCTCAGTGATTACGAGGCTGA
Source organism: Bombus impatiens (assembly GCF_000188095.3). Lineage (NCBI taxonomy): Eukaryota > Metazoa > Arthropoda > Insecta > Hymenoptera > Apidae > Bombus > Bombus impatiens. The sequence continues at coordinate 1,200,939 of NT_176808.1, read as the reverse complement.
TTGGCCGCCGCGAGATGAGACGGCGGCGTCCGTCCTGTCGACCACAGCTCGTGACGGAACAAGCGCGCACAAGGTTTTTCTTATTTATTCGTATTGTGCTCGCGGCCGCACTCTTGCTTGGCTTTGCGACTGCAACCGGGATACGACTGCAAGCAAATGCGGACGCAGGGAGCTGCCGGGACGAACGACGAAACGAGACGGCGGGAAAAGAAAAGGGAAAGGAACAAAGACGAATATACCCTTAGCCAACGTATATAATTTCATATCGTGGCGACCCGGTGCGCCGCGTAGGGATAGGCGCCACGCCCACCTGTGTGTCTCTTGGGCTGGCGCCCGTCGTGTCTCCTTTCGCTTCACCGACGGTTGTTGAAGCTTCTGCCGTTTGCTGCCTCTTCTTTCTTCCTTTGCTCCATCGAGTTGCTCCTTTCTCCTCCATTTACCACCCTCGACTCTCTTTTCTCTCCCTTCCATCCCTGTTTCACCGTAGCTATCTGTCTTTCCGTTTACTTATTTTTCCTTCTTTCTCCTCTCCTTTCTCTTCATCTCTCCTTCTCCCTTCTTTTCCGTCACGGCGATATCCTCTACTCTATCCTTTGCTCTGTCAACTCCGTTCCATCATGGGTTCAAGCTTGAATCCGCTCAATTTCCGCGACAACGCCGGCGAATCTGCAAAACCGCAACGCGTGACGACCTAACTGCTTTTCGTTTGAGACCTCAGAGTTAATCGGCGAGCTCCTACGGGTGTCTCGGCTTTCTATCTTCCCTTTTGCTGCTCGGGAAGCCGCGCGCGCCGTTCCATTTCACGCGACCGGTGAAACGATCGTCCCTACGTCCGTATTTCTTTTAACTTACTTTCTCGCCAACTTTGGCGTCGTTGTACGTATGATTTGAAATTCGGGATTGCCGCATAACGAGGCTCGTTGCTGTATAAAGTGTAGCCATATTTTTACACGATGCTCGTCGTACCTTCTTCGTTCATCCTGTTGATTTATCCTGGTGTAATATAGACTCGCAGGTATACCGAAAGGTTAAGATTTAACGTAAAGATATAGCTTCAATGTGTAAGTTATAGGCGGTACTATTCTGCTAATGAACTACTTGATCAATGGGGGTGCCTTGCTGAAGAAAGCGTAAGTCATAATACCGACTGTTACTGTCTGCAAGCTATTTCATTGTAAGTAAAGTACGAGACGAGGATAAAGCGCGAAGAAAGAAGCGAAGAACAGAAAATAGAATATACATAAAGGAGAAAAATTAACACGAGTATAAAGATCAAAGAATTTTTTTAAGTATTGCAATATCATAAACAAAAGTTGTAAGATATTTGTAACAATACAAAACGAAAATGTCGAAAGATGTAGTTGTTGCTGTATCTTGCTTGTCGCAAACTTATTAAAGTAAAGAAAAATTTGTAAGTAGACGGTTTTCAAACGTTTCGTCTGTTAAGTATTTCTATTCCTATAGGGGGACAAAACAAAATCGTACGAAGAAAATTTATGAAGCAAAGACGTACTATGTACAAGCAGCCGTGCTTCTTATTATAACAAAGAATCTCCGCTGTAACGAGAACTCGACAAGAAGTAGAAGAATGCGTCTTTCTCGTTCCATTCGATCGGATATGCAGACACACGCGTACTCTGCATTGTGAAAGAATGACTTTATGTTTATTCACTTTGATAGTTCAAGGAACCCAGTGAGATGTTACAGTAAGAATTAGAAATTTCGCTCTTAACGGAAATACGGTCGAATACGTCCTATTACAAATATAATAAATAAACGATTTGTTTATAGAAGGCAAAAGCAAATTAAGATATTATCCTAATATGGCATAACATTTTAAATAAAAGTAAATTAAGAATTGAAGATCAATTTGATCACAATTTATTGCAATTATTGTTCGCCGTATACACGGCGTTCAAATATTTACATAAGTCGTAGCTCGAGATGACGCTCACGCAACTATGATCGTTACTGATAAGTAAAATCAGGTACGTTATAGTCTATATTCAGGATACGGAGGGAAACATACCGCTGTTGTTAGATCAACATACACGAAACACAAACGGAAGAAAAGAACGAAAGTAAAATTAACACATTGATATATGTAGTACTGGGAGAATCGAGCCACTCGTCTTACCACTGATTGCGTCCTCACGTACAGTTCGAATTGCCGAACAAAATTGCCCGCGCGGACAAAAAATGCAGACAAGGCTGTAAAACAAGAAGGACGAGAAAAGAAAGAAACGAAGCAAATGGAAAGGATGAAAAGAGGGCCAGTGCGCCGCCGCAATGTCGATCGAACGAGATTTGCAAAAGGAGAGACCGCAACATGCGCCAAGTTATTTATAAAGCCGTGTTGCAAATCTTGGCATGCATTATCACCGGAATCATAAAGTTGCTACGTAAAGCTTCTTACCTATGAAACAGAAATAAAATTGTCCAAACACGATCTAATTTGCATGTGAAAAAATTATTGGAACGTTACCAGCTTGTCGTCTCAGGTAGCGAACATTACATCTCCTTGTATAAATTCGTTTCATTCCCTCGAGAAAGGAGAACGAGTGTAACCGAAAAGGAAAAAAAAAAGAAAAGGGAAAAGAAAAAGAAAACAGAAAGAGTTGCACATATTGGACAGACGAGCGGGAAAAGAGCAGGTGGGGAAGATAAGGACAGGGCAGAGAAGAAGAGAAACGATAGAAGGACAAGCGTACGGCCGCAACGCCGATCACGGGACCTTTGCGAAAGGGCAGAGGCTCGCGGGGAGAAAAACGAAGCGACTATGGAGTCGTCTGCGCTGTAGAGATACCAGAGCACACACGACGAGGAAGAAGATTATTGTGTAGCGCGAGAGGGTAGGGCATGACCCTGGGCGGCCACGAAGATCGGTACCACAGCAGCCTCGCCGCCACCATCCACGTTCGTACGTCTACACACGTGCAACGCACACGTGCGCCTTCCTCAACCACCGATCCGCAAGAACGATGTAGGCTCGAACAGCATAAACCGAGCACACGCGGTCTCGTGAGAGCAAGAAAACACAATGCACCGTCACGGCTTTCTTAATCGCTCTCGATCTACTCGTTTCCTGACACAAGGAAGGATACCTATACCGAGAACTTAATTTCGACGACTTTCTTGTCAGTTCATTCTTGCGTAGCTTCTTTCGCCGAAACGGCGTTAATTTTCACACCATCTCGTAATTCTACGGAAAATTTAATACGCATCTCTATTCGTTAAGACTGCATATCACTGGTGACATTTTTGTTATCGCAATATAGCCATTTTTACGATTACAACTTCATTTATTCGAACGTAATTTTAATTAGTTCCCGATTGAACGACCTCCTGTACAAATTTCATTATTTATGCTTCATTTATGTTCACAGCTTTATCCTTGTTCAGACAAACGGCTATTGTTGAAATACGTGTTATCGTAGTTGACAGTATTGTTGAACGATCGACATGAAATTTAGCTTCGGTCGTAGACAACAAGGCTGCTATTTATTCTTTAAGAGTTTGTCCTACAATACTATAAAGGATATATGTATATTAGAAATACGTTTAACGCGGATCACCGTTCGAATTGTTTAAAAGATATACGTAAAAATACAATTAATCTCGTATCAATTTCGACATACGATGGCTACTTAAAAGGCCTGGGAATAATTTCACACGGATTGTGTAAGAACTCGATTGTTTCGCGTAGCTTGGCGAATAGCCCGTAGCCATGGGTAACACGTGGGACGGTGCGTATTCTCGAGAGCGCGTCGAATAGTGCCAGTTTACCGATCGGAGCTCGAGTCAAAGGCAACATAGCGAATGTAACTAAATCAAGCAGCATACACGGTTCGGCGGTGCAGACACAGGCGTTACGAGAGCGAACAAACACAACGCCCGTCACGTATTTCTTAATCGTTCTCGATCTATCCGTACCGTAATTTCGACACCGGTACATGTCCATTACATACGTATTTATGCATCTTATATGGACACTTACGTACAGATCATGTACGTGTTAGCGTTCTATATCCTACTCGGACTCTTGGTGTACCCAGAGCTTACCCCCTCATTCCACGGGTCAATGGCTCGATGCCTCGACTTTGCTCCGATCTGCTTCGCTCCGCTCTGCTTCGTACCACCTCTTTTCTTTCCCCCTTATGCCTCCTCCGCCGTGAGAGGCATCGTCTCCTCCCCACATACGCTGTTTCAACTCTACTTCGTTCGTTCGTGTTACTCTTGGCGAGAGCACCCTGCCGTTTCGGAGACTTCAATGCGCGACAGCTCCTCTTTTCTCGACTCTCCTCTCTCTCCTCTCTGGCACCTCTTCGCTTCCCCATTCCTCCTCCCCACCATCTGCCTTCTGCCTACTCTTTCGCCAAGCTTGTACCTTCCCCTTTTCCTCGGCCACGTATTTCCCTGGCCAACAGGTATTTTTCTACCGCCGCTTTTCCTTTCGCATGTACGTCGTGTGTGTGATAAGTGCGTTGCGATTCGATGATATAATGATTTACTGAAGCGCGTGTACGAAAGTGCCGAGAGCGTGATTATTATTGTCGGTGATTATCGACGTTGTTATTAGCTACATGGTGGAAACATTAGAGCAAAAATGTTCGAAGCCCTGTAATTCTGAATCTTTTTTGCACTGAATTTGTTCTCGCAAGGTTACATTCATAAAACGACTTCTCCCTTCTAGAAAGTTAACTCGATATATTTTTATCCGAATCGCATTTATCGATCTATTATACTTTGCTCTTGTATTTCGTCGTTATTCGCTTATTCTACCTGCCGTACATTCAATTTTTTCATATTTTTCAGAAATCAAATTTACCGATATCTTTGATACTTGATAATATCAGTATCAATCCGAGTAATGAAATACAGTAGATACTTGCACAATTGTTATATTTGTTACTTTGCTCTGTAGTCTGGTATTGTTCAGTGTCGAAACAGCGTTTAAATTAAGACGCGATACAATCATAATAGGTACGAGATAAGCCTTAAAACTGCTAACCGAAAATTACTTTTCAAACTTGAAACGTGCAACACACTGGATCGTTCCGTAGGATTATAATTTATCTCCGATTGATATAGAGTCCGCATCGATGATTATGTGCAAAAGACATTCTGACTGTCCGAAAGAACGATTTCTTAGTACATGCTTCTTCGGTAGATGATGAAACTACAACGATACACGGTGTACCAATAACATACCGACCAGATAACGTCGAGTCATTCGGAGAGGAGCGAACGTCTAAGATACCATACGTACAGCCACGGAACGTTAGGCAGCGAGCTTCGACGAATTGGAGCACGAACAGTATTGTATTCACATCCGGAGCATAGGCTTCTTTGAAACGAGCAACAACGCGTATACGGCGTTGCTCGCAAAAACGTAATTGGTAGGCACTGAAGCTGTGATTATTCGAGTAGAATTTCACGGAATGGAGCTAAATGGGTTTGAGGAACAAACAATTTACGCTGGGCAGCACCAGCTGATTGCTCATAAAGTCGTGTAAGTATAAAGTATCGGTGGATGTTTGTTCTTTACCGGACCGATGACGCGGTCGTCGTCCTCCATTCTTGATTCTTCTTTGACACGGACGTTCGTCGGATTTTGATCAGAATTTTCACGCCTTCGTTTGCCGTCAGAGAAAAAGTGCCTCGCCAAAGTCCATAGAAACGGATACTTTCATTGGGATATCCGTGCAGCTCGTAAAGAACGATGTAAGAAAGCACACGATTTTCGTTTTCTTTTGAAAGTCTATTAAGTCGATTTCCTACGAAACATTACGTAATACGTTACAATGTAAATGGAAACGTATTCTACGTCAAGATATTGGTTTTAGTAAATCAACCAAGGAAATACGGACTTTCGTGTCTGAAAGATAAATATCGCGTTTTATTGCCAGCTTCCTAGATTAAAAATTGACAAGGTGATTTAATTTTACTAATTAGTCGGCGAAAATGTTTGTTGTGAGTGGGCGAGTTCATCGAAGAACAGGGCAATAATTATTCTTCCTTACTATGTCTAATACATTCCATCGTATAATCGACGCTGGAATTTTTCATCAAAGGTAATAACTTCAAACGATTCTTTTTTTTTCTTAATTATCGTTTATTACACGTAACCACTAGTGGAAGGAATATCGAAATAACCACAAACGCAACAATAAAATCTATCTTCGGTATAAACATGCATTGGCGTACTCCTGCTTGATTGGATATAAAAACAAAGTAGAAGAAACGCCTTTATTCCGTTTATTCGATAATTACATCGGGAACACCGACGAACAATCGAAATATTAAATTCCATTAAAATATTCGCCCGCGCAGTACGCAACGAAAGGCAATCGTATTTTTACTCATGGACTGAATTACGAAACTAATAATCGATCGGAATGCGCTTCTTTCGTTCGTTTCATACAGCCAATCGTCGTACGATTTTTATTCGTGCAAATAGCATTTTGGAAGTTACATTCCACAAGCTCGTTACGTATCGATAAATAACAGCGTGTGCATAAGAAATCGATGTACGTCGATACTAGGAACGTATCTCGACCCATATAACGTGTTCGACTATCGACATTCCAGTTAGCAGAAACGTAACGTCGAGTCTGCTTCTTGGAAAGGAGAAAATAAGGAAGCTAGCAGAAAAATTCGCTACGGTTAAGCGCTAATCGCACGTGAATACGTCGAATTTTAACCGCAACTAACACGCTTACAATTAAAATACGATTTGAAGGGAGCAATTTTTTAGAACACCCTGTGTCGGGTCATTTGAAACGTTGCTTAAACGATGAGAAATTTCCCGTTGTTAATAAGAAAATATTACTTTAAACTGTCTCGCTGTGATTCACGATTGAGCGGTCGTGCGAATGTCTATGTGAAGAAAAAGAAAGAAAGGAAAAAGAAAAGAAAGAAAGAACCGTAAGTCCACCGATCAGGGACCATGGATGTCCATGGACTCCTGGCCGATTCCCATCTCCCCATGCTCCTTGGAAACAAGGAACAAACTGTAGCATCGGACAGCGAAGGCTCCCACTTGTGGGAACCATCGTGCACCATGCCGTGCTCTCTGGACCACGAAGTGAAAGGTCTGACTCGGAGTTAACTGACTGACTCGCAGTGTATTTGAAGTGTACGGCCTGTGTGCAAGGTGATGTATCTCTACCGACTCTCGTACAGGAGGGCCGCACGAGAAACGGACGCACACGCACGCAAGTCGCGAGTTGCACGATGTACGGATACACGGAGATCCGCGGTTCTATTCCAGTATGCATCGTACATTCGCCTTACATGTGTATATATGTGTGTATGTATACATATAGATGTGTATGTAGTTTACGTGCATACGTATCTATGTACATACGAGACGTTACGACCGCCATGGTAATCGGCCATAAACCGCGAAACTATCTCTACATACGCGTCGAGATGCTTGCATCTGCCATCCTGCACCTGCACTCGATCTTTGTTTATTGGAATCGTCGTGTTTTCTTGGATACCGGCAGAAGCGGAACGTAAGAAAGGAGTTTGCGCCTCTTCGTCTGCACAGTCAGGGAACAAAGCGTTTCATTGTCCTCCGCGTTAGGTTCGCGTATACGGATCGAGGCGGATCGTCGGGATTGAAAGTCGTTCGGCGGACTCGCTGGTTAGAAATTTTCATTGCTTCGATCGCTACTGTAATTTTACTCGTTCTGTGCCGGCTGCAAGTTCTGACTGTTCTGTTCGAAAGCTATACGTTGCTGGATAGAAAATCGCGTGACTCGGAAGGAATAACGTTCAGACCGGATAATTCGTACTATTTGCTTGCAAAAGAATATCGACGTTATCGGTTGCTGTCTCTAATTTCGATACTCTGTACCATAGTCAGACGTCTATCTATTAAAGTATCGACGAAAATTTACGATCATCGATGTCCTGCTTCGTCGTTTATTTTTTCTCCTATACAAATTATGCAGAAGCTCGGGGAAAAAGAGTGGACTCTATGGACAAGAACGAGGACGGTAAAGTCGAGCATCCGTCCTTCGAAAACGTCTCAACGTCTTTCCCGGCGGCCTTCATTTCGCATTTAATCCTGGAACTACCCTCGCGTATTTCGTAGTGAGCGGAGCGCAAAATACGCGAAAGACCAAAGACAACGCCCTTAGGTACTTATATACGATGTTGGTGGTAAAGATGAGACGTAAGAAGCGAGGGGGTTGGGAGTGCTCGAAGGTGGAACGAGGAGAATGGAGATGAGTATGGGGTGGGGGCTGGGTTGGCTAGGTATGTATAAGCAGAAGAAAGCGCGGGTCGATTAAAAGTAGCGAGGGTGTTTCTCCTCTCGTTACCGGAGAGCGAGCAAGCGGTAGCGGGACAGGGATGGAAAGATGGAGAAAGACGGAAAAGGATGAAAGCCGGTCGAAAGTCGAAGAAAGATGGATAGACCGGGAGAAGGTTAGCGTAAAGAAAGAAAGAGAGAAAGTGGGTAAGTGAGAAAGGGAGAGAAGTTGGAACGGCGGAAGAAGGTGGGCAGTGGTGTAAGACGAGGAGAGGGATAAAGCGAGAGAGAGAGAGAGAGAGCGAGAGTGAGGAAGAGCAAGGAAGAACAGAGGAGGAAGAAGAAAAGGGCTATAAAGCAAATGCGACGAACAGAGACAGGAATGTAGTTCTGATCCGGAGGGGTTCGTAAAACGCCGCGCCGCCTACGTTGGATCGCGAGGGGAGGACAGGGAAGAGAAGACTCAAGAATCTCAACCTTTATTTGGATTTAAGTAAGGAAAAGGGTTGTAAGATGTGTCGGATCTGGTGGATTCGGGGCCAGCCAGGACGAAGAGGAAGGGAAATTTCACGATGGCGTGGCGCATACGGAAGAAGCTCGAGGTACGTGAATGTAAATTTTATGATCAAAGTAGTGGATTAATACGGAAGCAATGCTTCTCTGCGGTTACCGGCAAAGATGTTTGTTTGTAGTTGTACGATCCTGCCGGTTTTAATACTTTTCGTTTAAACGAGACACCTCTGCGTTGTTTCTAAAAATATCCACAGATTCTTCTATAAAAACTATGTACGTGTACGTTTCGCGCTTACTATCCGACGATCTGAAAATCGACAAAATTATACGTTTCAATTCGTTGAAATTTAATCTCGCGCGAAACATGAATATTCAGATGTAAACACGCGATATTAAATCGAGATAGGTATCTGTCCGCAAACGAGCAAAACTTCGTGCGGCGAGAAACTCTCTTAATTCACGATTCTCGTTTCACCGTATCAAAAGGTATGACACGGCGTGTAGGTACGGTGGAAAAAAAAATTCGTGACCGTTCGAGCGCGGTGAAATCTGCTAGGTAAACCTAGAAGAGCAACGCTTGGAACAGAAACGATTTACTCGATGTCCAGTTTGGCCGTAAAAAAGCGAATGGCAGGGAGGAGCAACAATTCCAGAACAATAATTCGAAAAGTTCCTTCGTTTGGAACAATAATTAAAATAAACGTTTCGCGGCGCAAGTTTCGCTGGAAGAGAGGGAAGAAAAATGAATCGAGTTAAACGTGAAATACTTCCGAGCATCTGCCACTGTTGCCCGCGCTTCGTCAAACGAATCGACTGAAAAACTATGTGCGCTGAATGGGGAGAAAGGGAGGTCACGAATTTCATCTCGAAGCCTCGAATATCGGCAGCCTCGCCATCAGCTGTTTCGCAGTTTAAACTGTAATTTAACGCATCAGCAACGGAAATCGAGCTTCCAATCCTCCGTCTTCGTCCATCCTGGATAGATATACATAAATATCTCCCGAACACGAAGAAACAACGACGAGAATCGAGGGAACATTGGCGGTATATGCGTTTACCTGCTACCGAAGCATGTCTAACTTCACGAGCCGTTGCCTTCGCGATACAGGTCGCGCCAACGCACCGATTACCGATCACGGTTAATAATACCCGCTGTCTATAGCGATTAACGACTGATCAGGCGCTATTTGCGGCTCGATGGCCCAAGACAATTCAATCCGGGTTTTCGAAAAAAAGTCTCGTAACTGTCGTTGAACAACGTTCTAACGGCCGCGGCGATTCCAACATCTATAAGGAAACGTTTAAAATGCTTGACAAACGATTTAAGGCTATATGTTCAGATGGAGCAGACGGAGCGATGTCGATACAGTTCTCCTTAAACGAACATCGTTTTATCCAATTAAATCTGGCTATTTATACGCGTAGATGTATCGAAACATCGCGTTACGATTCAAAAGTATAACTGTCTATGGTCAAAAATTATCCGCTGAATATAATATACAACGATATAATAAGTGGGAAATATTCAAAAACTTTGTACACAGGTAACCGATCGATCAAATTCGTAAGGTGTTTACGCGAATCTCGTCAAATTTCTTTTTTCATAGATAACGAGCGTTACACAGGAGACAGGGAATTTTCGTTTTACTTCGATAGAGCTGGCCAGAAACTCGGGAAAGTGGGTTAACGCCGGCCTGTTTTCGTTGCAAGTCCGTACGCATTCTGCAACGGAATAAATCAGTCGGGCAGCCGAATATTTATTTTCGAGGGGAAAATTCGAGGAAAGTTTTCCTTCGTCGACCGCGGCAACTTCCGTTGCGATCCGTTGACTAGAAAGAGAGCAAATGAAATCCAACGGCGGACGAGTCAAATAAAAATCGTCCAACTGTAAGTTACACGTCCACCGAATCGAATTTACGACTTTGAAGGCTGATCGTCGACGCGTCACGCGTGTAACGTCACGTGTGTAAATTTAATCGGGGTAGTTGCTCGATCGTTAGTGCGTTCGGTTTCGTCGGTCCACGAAGGAACAATGAGACGATTGAGGATGGGAAAGGAAAGAAGAAAAGAATAAGGGACAATGCGGTGGATAATCGCTAAACAGACATATCAAACATTCGTGTAACTGTTCCGATCGACGGTGCATCATCGTGATAAATAAATTCGGTGAGTCGCCCTCGTGTACAAAGGCGCTACGCTAATTGAACACGCTTATCGGGCTTCATCGATCATCCGGCCCGAAAAATGTATTTAACCGCGTCACGAAACGCTCGTGAGACGTACAATTATACTCGGCGGCGTGTGAGTATCGTACAGACGCGCACAGGTAACCACATTCGCTCGCGTAGCATGACTTAAGAGGGCATTCACGGCCCGCCCGTGTAGTTCCTTTTAAACGAATTACAGCGATAAAGACCCCCATGGAGGTGTTTCAATGTATGCACGTATTCCGATTCCACAGTCTCTGGATGTATATCAGGACGTGTACATACACTATCGCACCTATGTATTTCGATATTTTGGTGAATTCTTAGCAAAGGTGAATTTTTGTAAATCGTGCGATAAACAAATATCCGTAATATACCCTTGAGCGATAGCGCGTAAGTGCGTAGAACATTAAGATCGAAGCGATATATATAAGAATCTGAATATGCTTGGGAAATAACGCTTCTAATATTTGAAGGTATTTTAGGTTTCTGTTAAAAGGAACCATAAAATAAACTCTTACTATATATCTCGACTTTTCGTAACGGTTCCACATACATACATACGTTGTATAGCAACGTTGCGTTCCGATAAAAACGAATAAACGTATTCTTCGCCATCTCAGAAATAGACAGTGATTCTACTTATTTGCCATTTTCTTATTTTCTATTAATGGGTTTGCGTTAGGCTCGCTTATTATAGATCTTATTCTTACCTCTAATAGAAACGTGCTGCATTCTTTATAAGAAGTTATCTTCTTATATTTTCTTACTTGTAATTTATAGATTTATTTGATAAATAATTTTGGTATTTGATTAATAATTTTTATTTGATAAACAATTAGATGAATATTTTCGGAGCTTTCAGACCGAGAAGCTCATCGTGAACCACAATGGAACGAGAGAGATTCTACGGCTGAAAATAAGTTGAAACGGCAGAATGACATTCTATATTGCGCAGCTTCGTTTTTCAAAAAAGATATTTCAAAGCCGATCGAGTTCGCGTGTCCTTCTGATCGATACCCGATGTAATAAATTTGATTACAAAGCAAATTTTATTATCGTGACTGTTCCTAGGCATAACGTAGTATCAAAGTTTGTTCACTGTCGATACATATCTATCGGCTGGTTCTCAAGATGTCAGAGTTAAAATAATAAACGTAACGGGTGACAATAAACTGTACGTAAATGAATCGTATTTGATTGGTATCGAAGGAAAAGATAAAAATCAGAAACTTTTAGGTTCTGCGAGATTGTGCTGCCCGCGGTATAGTTCTAATATTACGCAGAAAATGTCGAATCACGAATTCCTTGATTCGTGTAACGACTTTCGTGCAGCAACTGAAAAGAATCGTATCCATTGAGAGCCTTCTCTTAGGATGGAAGGGATTAGGATATTGTTCACGATAAGATAATAACTCGTTGCAGCAGATGCATTTCCACTACACGTTTCCAATGTAAGATGCATATCTGTGTAGGTACTCTTCGTTGCTATAACGTGTTATTTCGCTGGTTCGGTAGAAACTGATAGTTAATACCAGTAATACGTGCGACAATCCTGATAGTAAACACCCTGTAACATTGCATTGTGTACAGAAACTGACATAGTGGCGGTTTATAGCCATATGCATCACGGAGATATCCCCATCAAGCAAAGTACGCGCGAATTAGATCAACTTTCAAATGCTCGCTTTTTGAGAAACAAATATCGCGAAAGTTATTCTGACATTTTAATTTATCTCGTGCTAGAATATTTTCCTCACTTCGCTGGTATCGCGATTCGCAGCCCGCATGACACATATGTATGCGAGCTGTATTACGAATATACATTAACAGAATGATTAACGAACTTTGTCAATTTGTGAAGCGACCCTTTTTCACAAGTGCAATTAAATTTCCTTTTTAAAGGGAATTGTACGAGTTCTTCCGCATGAATCGATTCCTCGGGTCATTCTATAAATAAAGAATATGAGATATTCTTTCTCGAAAACTTAATAATCACTCGAACGTTCCACCATTGCATTTGCCACACACATTTACCCATTTACCCACGATCCCCTCGTCATATTTTTCACGACATCGTTTTATCGTTTTTTCTGATATAGAATTTACATGTGTAAAATTTCACTTAAAGAGAAACAAACAAAAAAGGAGGACATTTTATATCTATGCATCCAGGTACTATAATTAGTCCGTAGCCGTGATCCATTTTATTACATTTTTCATTCAGAAAGCTTGATCTATCGGTATAGATACAAGAAGCAGAGCTGACTCTGTCTGTTCCGAATATCTCTCTCTGTTCTATCGGTGCGTCTTTTTCATCCCACTCTCATTCCTCCTCTTCTATCCATTCATCGAGCAACCCTCTCCGGCCAAGAAGTATTCTCTCTCTCTTTCGCTCTTCCTCTCCCTTCTTGGATCTGATTCGATTTGTCGTACAATGCTGTTCACGATGTGATTACATGCCAAAGGTCCCTACAGATAGCTGAGCGATGGCAGAGCTTAGGCAGCGTGTAAGTTAACAAAGTACCGCGCTGTTGGCGGGCTCTTCCGTCGACGCTGAAAACGCTGACTTTCCCGGTTAGGCGTTCTACCCTCGAAACTGACTTTCGTATGGTGTTGATTCCCATTTGCGAAGGGTAGAGGCAGCGTATGCTATAGGGAACGAAGTGAAAAAGTCCGCTGAACTTTCAAGCGCCGTTGGATACGAGCTAAATCGAGGAAAAACTGAATCGATTGTTAAGCCGAAACTTTCGGTAATTAACGGAATACATAATTGGCTATTCCCGGAAGATTGCCTTCAAATTAAACCGCGAATACGATTCAACTCCAATAAAATCGCTCAAGTAGTGCTTGAACGTGTAACGCGATACGTTGTTGCTTTTAACATTTAACATTTCTTTCGGGTCGTAAAACTCTGACATGCGAACCGAAATTTCCTATTTCTTCTCGTATTTACGATCGACGACGCGTCATCTACACGGCCGTATCTACACGGCTTCTACTCTTAATATCGAGTCATTCAACATCGTTTGTTTGTCAGAGGTTTTTGGACTTTAGATTTTTCTTCAGTTTTCGTTAACGCGTAACGAAACATCTCTAAACTATCGTTTAAAACGTTTCCAGAGTTTGTACGGTGTATCGATTCTATCCTCGCAGGAATACAACTCGTTAGCAACATTCTGCAATTGAGCAGAAAAGAAAGCAAGGGACTTTTAGATTGTGTATCACGCGAGCTATTTCGCGAGCGATGCAAGGCTCTTCCCGAGATGAAATCAGTGACGGGGCAAAAGACCGAACGAACGATTATCATGTATGGATCTTAATTCGTCGTACTCGTGTGAGAACGTGTGTTTAATTTCACGAGGAGTAAATGGCAAGACCTTTTCGACCGTGACTAGCGAGAAAATTGTTTAAGTCCCATTATGTCGAGTACTATCGTTTCAGTTAGGTTTCGTTGCTAGTCGACGAATGGAAACTCGTTTTCACGTTCATTTTTATATCGAATTCGTATTTATTTACGTAGCAGGTAATAGAGACAAAGAGATAATAGAGAAAAGAGAGAAAGAAGTTCGCGTTACCAGTCGTATAAGTACAGTGACAGCATCGTCGAACATATTACGAGTCATCGAGGGATTTAGTAACCGTTACGCGAGTCGCTTCTTTCATCGAATACCGCGTCGAAGAATACTGTATGGTACCGAGCGAATCGAATCTCTGTTACTGTTCGATATATCACCTTGTCGAATTTCTTTCCAGCACTTTTGAATCCTGTGCGTTATTTTAACGTATTCATTTACAGTCTTATCGGTGTATTCGATTAATTTACAACCGCGTCGGCATCTTACCCGAGATACTATGCTCCTTGTATAAAGAATAGTAATATAGTATGAAATATACAGACTCGATCGATCGATTAATCAGGTCATTTGGAATACGATTATATTTATTTTTTTAAAATAAATGGAAATAATTGGCCCTTATTTGAATACATCGAGTCTCCGCGCTCGATGCTCTAATTCACTTCACGAATATTTGATGAGGTTTAAATCCGGCAAGTGGTCAGTTTAAAATTTCTACAACTTTCAAGGATTCTGAACTAAATGAACTGCTTAAAGGCAGGTACCGTTCTGGTATCAAAATTGGTCGATACATTTAACATTACTATGTTATTAATACAATCTTTAATTCAACATCCACTGAATAATATATATTCTAGTATCTTTATGATATTCGATACTACTTCGGTAAACTGAATCTCATGCACAAAAGGAATATTCGTAATATATCCTAACGTATTCTCGATGATTTTTCATTTCTACAATTTTAATACCCGAAGAAACAATTTCCCTACATTCTGCTAATTTAATTGCATGGCACGTAGAACGATCGATAAATTACAATTTACTATTGAAAGCAGAAGTACTGTGCGTATCTTTTGCGGTCCATCCTTTTAAGCGTCGTATTACCTCTAAACTTTCTGTCCGCAGCGTACGCCTGCTTATAATTCCTTTTTATATGAAATTCATTTTAGCTTTTTATCTACAGAAAGTTCCTTGCACGGAAAGTTTTCACTTTCGTAAAAAATTAAAATCACTTACCTTTCACATTCCGAAGAACGAAAACATTCGCGTTTTAACTCTGTAAAGCACATATCTATATCAGAGAAAGAATTACATTAGAGTGAGATATTCGATCAAGTCTTATTTTAATAATTTAAAAATTCGCAAAATTTTATGTTTCACATATAGGTAAATTACACTCTCTTCTCTTATAGCAAACTCTTTATCAGACCTGTACCATTACGTATCGTAAGGTCGTCAGCATTTAGCCTGGAGAAGGCAATATCAAACATCTATGTGAAAACACCATAAATAATCGCAAAGTCTTACGCTTTCTATCGATTCAGATAGATATCCAACGCTTTCGACTCGAGGTTACGCTTCGTGGCGAAAAAAAAAAAAGAAAAAGAAAACGTCGATACAACCTCCATTTTGCTTCGCGTTAACGGTCATTAACTCTTGCTCTCAATTTCCATTACGCGGTGGCACGGCGACACGTTCACCTCGTTTAACCCCGGCGGAGGGTTAGCGGAGGACAACTGGAAATAAAATATGAACGCCGGGCTTCCAGATGGATTTACAATGGACAAGAGACGGACCACGTTCCGAGAACTCGCAGCTAGATTGTAAAACGCGATGCGGATAAGTTCGAAGCGTTCGTAGCTCGATCTGCACGACCCGTCATCGGCGCAGAAAATTGCGCTCACGTGACGCCGGATAGCGTAACTGCATCTTGAACAGAACGTGGCGAAAGAGAGAACGAGACGAGAACAAGAGTGGTGGTGATCCACAGATGAAAAAGAAACGGGCAACGAAACAAAGCCAGGGGGCCGAGCTCTGAGAAAAGTCTTAAATCCCTGAATGAACTGGTCAAATGGTACCACGGCCGAGCGAAGAATGAATGGTTGCGCCGGCAGGTTCATTCGATTCCGAGTTCGACTTTTAGCGATCTTTCTTTCGCTTCCCTCGTCTTCGACTCCGTCGTCGTCCAATACCACCACCACCACCACCACCGCCGACGCTACTCGGATCTCCCCTAATTATGTCATAACAATTTAACCGTACGGCTCGCCCTGCTTCTTCCTCCGCAGTGCTTCCATTCTCTCCTTACGCCTTACTGCGATGTCAGGGAATCTTGTGCCGGACGGCTTTGCTTGCTAGCTACGAACTTTTCATTTTTGTGGTTTCTTTCAATGACGGAACGCAGCGTAAATGCATCGTAGCGAGCCGATCGCTTCTTTGTAATCGCGTTTCTCTGCCAACAGCGTAGCTCTGCTCGGCGAGGAAGCGAATTTGTTAGACAAACGGTGAAACCATTGGAAGCACTTCGTAAGATGAGAGTTTGTCGGGTTCGAAGATAACGAATGACTAAAAATAACGAAGAACGACGAATCGTCGAATAATTTCGATATTATTGGTCCCTTGGATTCTTTGTAATTTATACGGCGTAGAAAAGTAAGGATCTGCAATTTGAAAGGCTTATAGCGCTCACTGCGAGCGGTACAAATTGTTGATCTTATAAAAGAAATTTAATAATAGAATCGCGTTATTTTCTCCGAGAATGATTAGTATGAAATTTGAAAAATCGGAAATGACGGCACGACAAAGGTATCGATTTTAGAATCTGCGTTGATTAAGAACTTTTTTCTCCGTTTTGTAAAAGCTATAAGCTTTAAAAATGTTTTCTAGTATTCTGTATAAATGTCGATTCGAAGAACGTAAGTCACCTTGTTCCAAGTATTTCAAATTTGCAGTAGGCCACTCTCTTTGCTTTTTACGTAAAACAATCTTTAACCGATGATTTATTGTGTCGACGAGTACCACGTACCGTTTATACAAAACAATTGACAGCGAGAAACCGATCGATCAACCGTGAAAAAATTGCCGGCAGAAAATCTAGAAGGCACCCAGTTGGCCAAAAAATTTTAGGACTTGCGTCGCAAGACGCAATTTAAACTCAGTCGAACAGAACGTTCGAGAATTTTGAGAAAATATCGCGATTACCGAAAAGGAAGTCGTTATTGCAGCCTGCCTAATTCTCTTTCCTACAAATGAATGCAGCTTTCAAAATCAGAATGAGACTGGAAAATTTGTAGGATTTGTCGGATTGGAAATTAAAATTCGATCGATGATTCTCAGATTAGCTACATCTTGTTATGAAAGTTCAAAATCGATATTCGTATAAGGGTGAACGCCGTACTTATTTTTCATTAGTTCCAAGAATGTTATCGAGAAGAGAGAATAATTACAACGTACCACCGGGAAATTCATTACGATGAAATATCCAACGCATGTAATTAACTCGTATATTTCGTGTAACATGAAACGATGCGGTTTGTTCCGGTATGTGCGCAGAACTTTAAACAGGGACGTGCGGGCCAGCTGCGTGGCCAATGAAACGTAGGCGGATTCGTCGAACGAAAGACAAGAAACAACTTGGTTCTCCGCGCGTCTCTCGTCTACATCTGTATCCTGCCAGTTTTTATTCTTCGGTACATTCTCACGAGTTAACAGGCAGCAACGGTGAGCCGAATCCGTGGATTTTATCCGTCATGATTACGTACAACCGTGCAGGACACGCACAAACGCCCATACCCACAGCCCAACTGTGAAATCGCAGTCGGAGAAAAAAGGAGGAGCGCGTCGAAAGCAGGTAATTTCACACCTGTGGATATGTGAACTCTCGACGGATACGAACCGCGAACACAAAGACAGAGTAGTTTTGTTATATCCAGCAGATTCCTTCCGAATTCTATCGACAGAACCAATTACCTACGTATCGAACGCGGACCAAGTAAATCGTGTCTTTGCTAGGGTATTTCCTGTGTTCTTCCTTTGTATATTTAGGCATTAGATAAGCGGAATTTTATATTATATATACGTTGTCACAGACGTAATCGAGGATATTTCGAAGACGAAGCTCGAACGACGAAGCTTTGCAGCAGACAGGAGTAGAGTCGCTGTAAATTTTGATTTAAAAGAACAACTAGAGTGAGATGGAATTAGAAGTGCTCCGCTTCTCCTCGAGTTTGACGTGCTTAACATGATTAATCTGTTATCTAATTTAATTAATAAAAAGACGCAGGTCTGGAGTAGTTCGGAAGAAGATACGTTTTTAAAGATTTCGATACTCGTTTAAAGTGTATCTCGTCAATTTCAAAAAATTATAATTCTATGAGATCCATAATTTAACATAACGTAATGATCAAGTCAATCGTACAAAGAATATCATTAAACTTGAATAATAGTCATAATTATAACGAGGAACGTTAATTATTGGCTATCTCGTCAGAGTCTAATCTACGAAAATAGTACAAGTTTTTACGGGATTTGCTAATTTTTCACTGAAATTTAAATAGAAATAGTACAAAGGAATAGGTTTCCCTCGGATTTCCTTAACTGTTTCTTCCATCGGTCGTCGCGATACCTGGGATCCTTCGACGAGATCTCTTTTATAAATTGAATTCGGAGTCGAAACTATCGGTCGCCAGAGGTTATTGATGTAAATGTTCGAGCTGGATCCACGGGTTAGGTAAGTTGCTGGCTGAAGATCAAAGGAATAAGGAAACCAGAGCTTTTCACATTACGGGGTTAAAGGCTCAGAAAATTCGAGTCTCGTGCCGTTCACAAGTCGTGGAAAGAACTGACGTTTCCAAAGTTCTACCAAAGCGAGAAGAACGTTCGCGTTAGAAAATCTTCACAGGGACGGAACGATCGAAGCCGCAGAAAAACGGCGGCCACTTCGCTCTTACAAAAGTTTTTAATAAATACGAACGCGTTAGTAAATAGGAAATCGAAAATCTCGATAAGAGTTCCTTGCTTCTATCACGACCATGAGCGAATGCTGTACGAAACGGTAAAGCGAAGACATGGGCGTGAAATCGAAATGGGTATTCGAGCAACGAATATGACCCATGGAATTAATTAACCGCAGTTCTTCGCGATTCCTCTTGCAGAATTGGATGGTACACTCTGCGATCGAAGGAAAAATTTGCACAAAGCATCGACGACTAAGAGAAAACAAACGGGACAAAAAGTTCCGACGAGGAGAAGCAGCATTCATTCAGGAGACGTCGCGTCGGTTAGAAGAAGTAACTACCACCGCGCTCGGTCGAAGAACAGGATGGGGACGAAGGAGAAGAACAAGAACAAGAAGGAAGCCGATCGATTCTCGTAATACACTCCGGCATGGTTAGCTGCAGCGTCCTCCTCTTCTTCTGTATTTGTCGGACATGCATCAGTCTCGCATCTCGGCTTCGAGCGAGTTACGAATGAAGTTAATGTGGGGTCGTGCGAGTCAAGTGTGGGAAGCAGAGTACTCGGGATACAGCCGCGCTAGCTTCTGTTCGATCGACGGCCATCGATCGAGAAAAAAACGCGTACTCGCTGAAAAACTGACGCGCAATAAAACGATAGTCATCGCAACGCACGTGTAGAGGCGTTTCGTTGTTGTACACGAAACGGATCGTCCAAAGATCGCTTGCCGGTGATATTATCGGTGAAATACGAGCTTTGATGTTACCGAAGGTTACTCTGAACGGTGCAAATAACGATGCCGTGTACTTATTTTCATTTTCATTCGTTTCAAGCAAGAATAAAATATTTCATCGAACAGAGAACGAGTTCTCCTCCCCCGTTTACCGTTTACGCATAAAGTCATCGATTATTAAAGAATCGCGATATCGTTAAAATCGCATAGATCACTCGATGGTCTTCTCGTTTTCACAGCACGGTATATCCTTTTTGCGCTCGCATCCGCTCGCTGCATAATTCGCGCGGCATTTTTTCCCTCGATAAGAACGGTCGCACGCTCGATCGTGGATTTTCTCGCTGAAGAAGAAAATTGATTCGCGTCTCGATACGACCTCCTGTCCACGATTTCATTCATGACGGAAGGTTTTACCAATACGCCGAGCTACGCGCGAAATTCCTTTCGAAATCAACTTAATTCTACTTTTACCGAAACTTTCTCCATTTTTATCAAACCTTAAGTCACTACCTCGCTGTCTCTTGCTTAATTTTTTACTCCTTATACGTACTTAATGTTATCGTTGCTCGTTTTTCCATCTTACGGAGCAAAATAAAGAAAACAGAACTTTCGTTTTGTCGCTGGATCGCGTAATACGATTCGACCTTTCAATTATATTCCGTTATATCAATAACAGAAACATTTTTAATAGCAGTCACCTATGTTTTTAATTACACAATTTGTTTTACGAATTAACAGATCGAAAAATTTCATAGATTAAGTGTTGCAAAGCTAGAATTTTATAACTGCAAGATTTTCTCTTGCAATTTTCCTCCGAGTATCGTATGAGCAGCAATTGCGGCTGCAGTTGAAATCATCTGTGTTTTATCCGAAATTTCCAAACTTCAAGTAATCTCCGTTCCATTCTCACGACTGATCGGATCAAACTTGTACGGCATCACGGTGATCCAGAAGCGTCTAATCTACGCGTATGTTTTCTTGTCACCTCGAAAGGATTGACTCGCGCAGCTCCAGTCATTGACTCTGCTTCCGGTTCGGTTCTCTGTTGCTCGCATTGTTATCTCTGACGATTCCCGTTCCTCGTTCCACTCTCTTCTTTCTAGTTTGCGGGCGGCTCTGTCTTTCTCCTTGGCTCGCGTGCTTCTCGCTCCGCTCTTCTATTCATCCTTTCGTCTCTATCTACACAGTTACACGATTCGTTCTCCCGCTTTATACGTGTGTGTATATATGTATATATATATATATATATGTATATACGTGTATATACGTATACATATACATAGAGAGACACAGACCCGTTTTTCCTTCTCATTCCACACTCCAGGCTTTCCCTCATTCCTTTCCCTCTTGGTCCTTTCCAGCTTTTCTTTCTCTCAACATCTCGCGTCGCACTCTTTTCGTCGGTTCGCAGTTACGTCCGACTTCGTCTCGCCGATCGACGTTACGGCGAACCCTCTTTCCTTTTCTTTCTTTTTTGTTTCTTTTTTTTTCTCGTGAATCTCGGTTGCACACTGGGTCGTTCTGTTTCCAGAACCCCATAGCTGACGACGATGAGATAGAATAGAGATCCGAGTAGGAGGCCTCGGTTTCTCCTGTATACATCCGCGTACCTGGTGTGCGCCGATGAATGGGTGTATTTCAGGGGTTGCTGAATTAGTAACGCGATACCTGGCACCGCGATTTTCTCGCGCCTGCACCCTACCGATGACGGCCCGCTTCCCGCCACTTCCCTTATCCTAACCTCCATGCCATCCCAGCTCATCTCCCAACCCCTTTCCCTCCATTCTTTTCTCGTCGCGGACGGAATCATTTTATTCGAGATAGCCCGAGTTAACGTGGCATAACGTCGTAGGTTTTGGATGTTACGGTATTTCCTTTTGTTTTTCAAGAGCGGTGCATAATTTTTCAAGCAACTCAGCCAACCTCATGTCGCGGAGAATAAAAATATTTTTCAAGCCACCGTCGTGATTGTCAGCTCTACGCATTGTTCACACTGGATTATTATAACAGAGAAGAACACGGCGACGACACTTGACGTACTCGTGGCTCGTTGCGAAGATTCGTTACGCTCGTTCCCGATATCGCGTTTTTACATTCGCGTGCAAACGTCGACCGAACTCTGTATTAAAAATTAAGTGGTACTCTAACCATTCGAGTATTATTATACCTTATTACAATATCTTACCTTATTTTTGTCTGCCAGCGATTATATACGATTATATAGGATTATACCTTGTGCCGTACAATTCCTGTTATACTGTATATTTCTGCAAATATCATATATCCCTGATAATTTATGTAACTGATATAAGATATCCTTCTTGTCACGCGACCATTATATCTACTTTTCCTTTCTTCGGCGTTCTATATATAACTTTGATATTACAATCAGCCTCGATTATACCAGCGAGTTATCGAGCATGTGTCTTTGATTCGAGTGCTTCTTATAGTTGCACATTTATGGTACAGTTCCGGCATCGTATGATACCGAAGCTGCATTAAGATGCAACATCTTCTCAACGGCCATTTCCTCTCAACGTTTTTACTTTAACAATTTTACGAGCAACGATCGAAGCTTAGACTTTGTTCGTTTCATCTATTTAAGCCATTTATTGGTATCGTGTCGGTACGAGTTTTAACAGTCGTGCGTAACGAACGTTTTACTTTATCGTTGTGTTTATCGACGAAGTACGACGATTCACTTGATCTTCAAGTAAACAAATTCCACTACTATATTTATACTCGTATAGTCGAGGGCGTATAGGTGATGTATAGGGCTACATTCGCCCCTTACGAACCTCGGGTTGGCTAAATTTTGCGTTTCGATGATTTCGCAAGCACGATGCGGAAACAACTTTATACAGCCTCGCGTCGTATTTGGCATCGAAGGTCGTACAGCACATTGGCAACGAAACGCAGCATTGTAGCCAACTTGTGCTTCACGCTTGCCGCACACATAGTGTTCGCATTTCGATTTCTCCCCCTTGGACCGTTTGATAGCTCGCGATGACAGGTGCAGAACCCGAGATCCAAGGACTACTCGCTCGGCCGCTCGTCATCGTCGTTGCACCACCGAGGCAGCGACGCTTACAATAGGCACGATAAAACACGGGACTACGTCTGTGTAATAACTTTCCAAAAAATTCACCAAACGTTCCTTGTTTCTCCTCGTTTCGTTTAATATTTCTACGTTTACAAAACAGTAAATACTTCAGAAGCAATATCCGCGGCAATTTGCTCTTTCACGGACTTCTCCGTTCGTCGCGAACGCTTCGTACTTTTTACATCCGAAATAATTCTTCCGGAGCACGCGAACGGATACAAAGCGTACCTACGCGATTCACGATTTCCAGAATCCTCCAAGTTATCAAGCACGCTCGAGGCGGCTCTCTCGCGGATGGCTGCCTGTAATAGCCTTTTTTTACTTAATATCCCCTGCCGAATAGCCTGGCCGCCTCGTGTTCCAGGTATACGCGAGTGTCGTGGGTAGAACAATGTGGTATTTTTTTGCGGAGGTTCCACGGGATGCGTATAACAGTGCATGAGGCCTAGCCTACGGTTTTATGGCCGCGTAATGGGCCCCTTAGCCTCTCTACCCGGGGCTTCGCACAGCAATACGAACCGAGGTCCCGATATCCTCGCTCACCTCTGCCGTTTTCTCCGTTTCTACACACGCGTCTTGTTGCACTCGCCAAAACTACGACCATCTCGAATCGCCGTTGTCGAGCGTCTGATTTTCGTTACGGTATCGGTATATCGATTTTATCTAACTCCCGTTTTACGCAATATCGTTAAACTTTCACCTGTTCACGAATCATACTTGCACCACATTAATCGAGAACGAAGTTTACATTGTTCTCGTTTTAATAGGTACGATGGTATCGTAACGTTTATTGCTTCAAAGGAATCTCAAGCTTCCTCTGGGCAATAGCACGATACGTTTACTTCGTTGGATCTCTTCTCTACACCCATATAAAATAAATCATGCACAGATACGATAGTCATACAGTTTTATAACGTGTACATATATAAAGTTAGACGAATTCGTGTCGTGCAAAAGAGTAAGTCAGCAGTCGCGCGTATAGCTACGAGTCTCGTACCGTACACCCGTAGAAGAGCCTGGCGAGAAAGCGCATGTTCGCTAGATCAGAGAAACGTTTCCTCGAATAATAAATTCGATCTTAAGAGCTCGAAGCATTCCGCGGTAATAGCAAGAACAGTAGGTTCGAAAGTTCGATCTTATTAGCCAGTTTCGACGAAAGAGCGCACGTGCGATCGTTTCGCGCGAATCAATCGCCGAGCGTCGATCATCGACTACGATTTCCGGTGACGCGATCGACAACTTTGGCTATCATCGTCCGACGTCGCTCGATTCCGTTGCCGCGGTACTTTCCTAATAGAATAACCTGCCGGTGTCCTCGGCGACCGATATTTCCGTCTGCTTATACGCATAATCGTAAGTGGATGGCAAAAGGAAGTCGGAGGTTAGTGGTTAAGCCTTGGTCGAAGATTAGCGTCGGCAAGACTGAAACTTTAAACGAGACCGTTTCTTAGCTTAAATCCTTTTAAATCCTCGATTTAAATGCGCTAATTGAAGACCGACCGAAACAGCGCGGATTCTTACCGTACCTACCATGATAATTTGACACAAGTAGGGACGAACGACGCAGGGAAAGGACATTCAGCGACAGTAGGTTCCGTTTATTCGGGTATGTTCTACGATCGTATTTATATTCGGACGTTTCCCGCTGAAAGTATAAATTTGTAATTTCCGAAATTAAAATACGACAACCGATATGCATATTTTCGTACGTCTTTAACACCATTAATGAATTAGTGTAGTATATTTCATTATATGTCTCTTACGTGTCACTTATCACTCATACTTAAAATTTCCATAATAGAAATAAAAATAAACAATTGGTTATTTCGTTATATTTGCTTACATTTCGTGAAATCGATCGAATCAATCGTACCGCTCGACCAATACTTATTTAAATACGATAAAAGATTCTTCCGTAATAATAGAGTCAGAAGGTTGGATTTCATATTTATCTCTGCATAGGTTTCGTTTAAAACTTGCGCCTTTTCCGAACTTTCGTAAACGTCGTTTCTCAGAGTATCCTATACTCTAAGATACTGGCTGTACAAAAGTTTAATTAAGTAACTTAATGAGTATCCGAGAACGTAGAGCATCTTGGGAGAGACCAACGAATACAATAAACCGACCGTCCGAAATCCTGGTATTCGTCGCCTACTACAAGTTCCATGTTCCGAGTTTGAATGTGCCCCGATTAAACGAGAGACCATCGGTCGATGGTTCGATCTGCTTGTCCAGTCCAGATCCGAAGCAACCGGAACGCTTAGTCATGCTCGACGTTCCCAGGCGTGGAACGCTTCAAGCGGTGTGGCCGAGACTTCTATATAGATACATCGTATATATGTAGGTATATAAATATCCAGGTACCTACATACCCGCAAAGCTTCGTAGTCACGTAACAACTTATGTATGACCGCAAAGGACTACAAAGGAATTTATACGTCAAATTTGTGATTGACCGTTTCTCTTGTAATTTTAATAGCGCCGCGTGCAAACACACTTTTTAAATACGATATCATTGCGACAGAAAAGTAGTGACCTATACTCAAAGCACGTGCAGTATGCTGTAGGTGCAAAATTTTATCGTAAATCAGGATGAAATGATTTTAATGGCAGTTTCCCTTTTTTTTTGTATCCGACAGCTCTCTCTCTTTTACTAGGTTTCGCTAATCTCGAAGCGAGGTGCGAGGTCTGTAATAATTTTACGCTGTTGGAGAATGAACGTTGCCGTAATAACGACATATCATCGACATCGTTTCGATTTTATTACACGAAACATGCCTGACAAATATACGTTCCGAACCTCTCGCAAACCACTTGCGATTGGCATTAGGCTGCCAATTCGTTTTAAGGCAACGGCTCGCTTCGTTTTTCATGCTGCGATTCTCGGTTCAGTTACTTAACCGTAGCGTACTTACTAAGGTGCTGAGAACACATACGTAACGAGAAGCGTGTCGTTTTGATAGACCGGTCGCGTATTATCTCGAGACGAAATTAAGAAGGTGGTAGAGGGAGGAGGCGAGGCTAGCGGAGACGGAAATAGCGGAGACGTTCAGAGAACTGTCCGAGGGTTCGCGCGATAGCGAACGAGGCAGAAGAGAGGGAGGACGACCACAGCGACGTGCCGGAAGCGAGCAGGTGACTAGTAGTTCCGCTCCATCGAACGCTGTTCCGCGCCACGGCCACTCAAGATCGACTCCGTACTCCTCGGTTGCAGACCATCTTTGAATTCGCATCATCACACGCGACCGACTTTTCGACCATCTTTATACTCGTTGCTTCTCTTGCTTGTTCATCGCGTCACCGTTGACCCTTCGACGCATTCGTTTCCGCGACATCGACTTTTCCACTAGTACGAAGTAGTAACCCGGTAGCACGACTATGGGATCTTCGACTACAGAGATTACACGCAACTTACGGTCGTGATTTTTCAGATTTTTAAGCGCTAAGGGAAAGGATTGCGATTGGAGAGCAGTTTAGGCGCATTGCGCGCTGTGGTTAAGTAACCTGTTGGGGAAACGATTAATTAATAAACATGAAAGGGATCAAAGATCAATGCGACCTGCTCAACGTGTTTCATGCCGTGTCGTCGACGATTTCTCTTCCACGATTTAACGAGGCGTAGTATCGAGGACCTTATCGTCGAATATGGAATATTTTCCAACGGAAAATGTTACTTTTACACGTACGATATGATCGAGTTAAAAAAGAAGCAACCTCTGTTCCGTTACTTTGAACATCAAACACGATATTTTACAAATCAAGCGAGCTTCGATATACGCAAAAAGCTTTGCCTGTATCTTTAACAGCGAACGATTTACAACACTTTGAACGAGACACCTAGTAGAATAACGTTACATCGTGTAACGCATTTGCGGTAATATGCTCGATTCTTCTTTACGATGCACACGAACGAATCTGGTTTCATAGTATTAGGAAGATGTATATTTCAACAGATTTACCAAATGCACGACCCTAGACCCGGAATTAAACGTTTCTTTGAACGCGGTTTTTACAGCTTGTTACTCGAAAATTATTCGTTCGCTAAAAATTAGTAGCAACTCGGGGAAACGTAATCGATGTTGCAAAATTTCATATTTTCATTTTGTTCAATTCGTTCAGCAACACGGATTGTTTGCTTATTCGTTTCATACGGTTACATCGATCGTTATTAACATTGCATTGCTCGTGTAACTATAATCTCAGGTTCGAGGGAAATGACAATGTATAAATCTTACAGACGACTGTTCGACACACCGCATAGTTATATCATTATCTCTGTTCTCCTCTTTGAAGTAACTAAGTCGAAGAAACTATACTCCATTTAACTTACATCGTTTATACAGAAATCATACGTGCATTTTCGTTACTTTTCTTATCGAATTCGATGAATAAATTGAAAGCGCTATTTTTCTTGCTGTCTATCATCGATCGTTCTCGATAATATTTCTCAAACCGTTATTAGCGATTTACGAATAGAACTTTCTCTTAGTTAATATTCGATTAAATGATCGCAATTTCTCTTCGTTTCGCTGACATATCGACTTATTCTAGCATTGAAACAATCTGCTGCCGATGCTAGATTTACATTTTTAACATTCCGATATTTAAATATGCGTCACCGCGACATATCTAACGTGTCTAATTTCCTCGTAAAATGGTCTGTACCTTTACTCGAACGATTAAATTAAATCGCAATCGACGTTATCTATTTAGCAACTAGAGAATGATCGTTAAAAACACGGTTGAAAATGTGTATGGATGATGTTGATCGTAAAGAGTACCTTTACATAGAGAGAGAGAGAAAGAGAGAGAGAGAGGAAAAGCAAAGAACCGATAAATTGGTAAGAGTATATCGGTTCAGTTATTATCTGAAACGTAACGATACATACTATCAAGATATTCGATATATTATTTATACATAGGCGTTTCACGTTAAAAGGAACTTACGTTTTAAGCGTAGTGACATCGAGTTTAAAATAAGAAACGATGCAAACTGGAAAAATACGTGGCTGCGAGATCGAAGCAAGTCGGTTCGTTCTGCCGATTCGACGAAAAGATTGGACATCGATGGAGCACACAGGTCCGTTAAACGATCGTGACGCGTCGTGAGGATTCCCACAGTCACCCCATGACCCGCGGTGCTGTCGCGTAGCTCGAGTGGATCGGCCGAGTCGCGCAATCGGGCCCTCCCCACTAACGTAGCTGGTCGGTCCGATAATTGGCCCGTTCGCTAATTTCCAAATGCCCCGTCGCGGATACGACAACTGGCAGGGCTGTAGAACGTCGACAACGACGAACGATAGGTAAGCGACGAAGACAGTGCCGAGAGAGCCGCTCACCCTACGTGGCATTACGTCGAATAGAGAAATCCGAGGGCACTGTAACCCGGCGTGTATATCGCAAACGAGTGATTTGCATCAAATTGATCCGTTAAGTCAACAAGACCAGTTATACGTTCGAGGTGTATTCCTCGTCTCGGTACCACGGATCCCGTCTCACAGCACGGCCCGAAGTTGACTCGTTGCGCAACTGGGGCTGACCCCCGATGGAACGATTTGCTCCGCAACCGATCCTTTCTACCACGAAACTGCGAAAGATGATTGATGTGGGAGCGGTCTACGGCGATCCATTTCGTTTCGTTTCGTTTCGTTTCTTGTGCCGATTCGTCGGGGAGCGTGTCTCGTCCGGCCACGGACCCGAACGCTCCCGAACTGCCTAATGCCCAAGTCCCTGGATCGAGTCTCCGAGTCCGATGGATGAAATAATTCATCCATGGCCACGTTCCACGTCTTTCTTTCTTTCTTCGTTTTCGGTAAGCCCGACGATGTGGCAGCGTGTTTTGCATTCTAGTCTGGCAATATTTTTCCTCTCTCCCGCGTGCTTACTTTCTTCTTTGCGTACGATCAACGATATACGCGAAACCACGTAGTAACGTAGTGGCTGATGTTTTATCGTTAATTTCGTACGAAATATCTCTATACGTATTACTAAAAGGCTGAGTATCGGTGAAGTGTATATCAACCAAAGGGATGTTACGCCGCGTAAAGCGAAGAAAAGCAATATCTCGTTGGTAAAAAACGAGCCGTATTAAAAGTCAGAAAACCGTTTCCTATATAGTAAACTTAAACGGCCGGGAAAATAGAGATTTACCGAAGATAGTTATTCGCTGGGATGTAGGCAACCGAGCAAGAGGTATCTGCCGTTTGGTTTATGGGTGAACGATTATGTATGTGGAATGAATAAATCACGAGTACCAGGTAACGCAGCTACCACGTTCGCGCATACCTCGTGCCTCCCGGAAAGAGGAGAGCATTCCTAGTCATTTTACCGGAGCATACGTATGGAAACATGCCCGATGGTCCGCTATGGAAGAGGAATTCCTCGCTTGTAGCACGTGTAACGAAGAATTCGTTCTGGCCTCGTTCGTGCCGCACGGTCAATCAAAAATCCCGATGGCAGGTCGTAAAATTCCGCTGTTCCTTTACTTCCTGCATCAATCATACGTGTACTCAAACCTTTACAGTCTGCCTTTTGTGTTCGGGCACACGGTTCACTTTCACGGATCAAGGAGAACCTGTCGATTCTTCGCCGAACGATCCATCGTATTGTCTCAATTGAGTTGATATTTTCGCGTTCTTCCACGAAGTTGGACGATCGCCAATCTCTAGAAAGCGTTTCCATGAGCGACTCCGTGAGTGTTACGCTGTACAGTTGCTTGACGTTCATTCTCAACGATAATTAACTTTGAAAATTTCCAATTACCTATTTATCTTGTCGCTTTCTTCCTTCGATCGCTTTCTTTTTGCTTCTCGTCCGACTTGCCTACGTTGGACGTTACCTTAAAAACGAACAATTCGTTTCCTTTGGCAATATCGAAATTACGTATTTAGCAGTTAAAAATGCTGAACGAGACAAACGAGTACGTTGCAGCGGCGAAACATGGCAAAACGACAAATGTAAGACAACGATAAAAGAACAACGAATATTCGGATAATCAATGTTCTCTAGCCGCGATGATTCATCGCCGTAGTTCGCTTCTTACGTATCGATGCTTAGTTTCGATCTTGCGAGCACATACCAAACGTTATCGAGCCCAAAGTGGAGCAAACATCGTGGATTGCCGACCCAGAAGCCCGCCGTATCTTTGTATCCGTGGCATCGAAAACTTTCGTAACATGCTCGAACATCTACGTTCTTACGTGAGAAGTTTTACGAATGGCAACGCTAAACGAACAACCACCGATCTATGCTTTTCTATATCAAACTTTATGAAGCGAACGCAGCCATAGAAATCTTATCACGTTTTGTTTGTCGCGTTGTTCTCCAACGATGAATAAATCATAAGGTATTCGTATCTTATCAAATTTATAAGTATCGAAACCTTGCGTATTGATTTCACTGAAATATCTTATTCTTGGATATCAACAATGAAATGTAAATTATCCAATCTATAATCTTATTTCTTAAAACAGCCTATTTTGCAATTAGTTTGCAACCTACCGACTAAAATGACGCGCTATCAAATAGAAATATTTCTATATTCGTGTCATTAGTATAGTGACCGAATGATTAAGCTGCGGATTTTTATGCACTTATGGGGAAACAGGTACAGCGTTTTTTTTTCTAATATTTCGCGCGTAAAACAATTTTCCATCCAAGCTCTATTGCTTCTCTTTCTTTGTGTCTTCAAAGATACGAATTTACATAAAAATCCGCAGCCAGGTGATAATCGTTTGTGGAATACTCGAACCTATTAAACTTTCATACGTGTTTTTAACTAAGCGACAAATAAAGAGGCTATTGCTTTCCGAAGGATGGACGACATTTGACGACGTGGTTTTACGTAAAAAATGG
The DNA here is from genome assembly GCF_000188095.3 of Bombus impatiens. Taxonomy (NCBI): domain Eukaryota; kingdom Metazoa; phylum Arthropoda; class Insecta; order Hymenoptera; family Apidae; genus Bombus; species Bombus impatiens. The sequence goes on along the minus strand of NT_176808.1, from coordinate 1,169,951 downwards.
ACTTTAAAAAATTTGATATATATCAAATAGTAAAACTCTCTTTTAAATAAACGATGACGCGCGCGTGTGTGTATATAAGTTTCCACTCGCGAAGAAAGGAGCATGCTTTTACGTAGCAGTTTAAAGAGGAGAAATCAAGACTGAATAGAGTTTGGTATGTATTTGAATGAAACCGTGTGTCTTTAACGACGCGGAGTTCACCGAGTAAAGTCTCCTAGACTTCCCCTTGTAACAGAAATAGGTATACCGCGCGCAGTCTATGTCACAGTAGCCAGTTTCTAACGATAAGAATATTTTCTTTATACATATTTCTTTCGTAATCATTTTATTACGGCCATAAATTTCTGGCTCGAACGCTGCAAGACGCGAACTTTATAGCCGTTGATGCTATAGCGTTACATCATCCAACTTTCACATACGTTTATCGAGAATCTATTCATCTTGAAATCGTAATAACAACGAAGTTACATTCGTCCAAAAATTATCCCTCGGTTCCGTTTTTACGAAGAATTATCGAGAACCGAGCGGAAACATCGAGATAACCTGAACATTATCATTTTCGAAGCAAGATATTATTGGAAGTTTAACTTTAAAGGAACGAAACATCGGAGTTTTAACGATATGCGTTTAACAACGTTACGCGGCAAACCTGCAGCCTTTCAGTTGTAGAAAAAATATGTGGCGTCTTTTGTGGACGCTACGGTCACCCAATCTCAAAAGTATCAATTTGGAACGGGAAATAGCAAGAGGGTGGAACATTTTGCAATTTGGAAGAAACAAACGCTGCTGTTGCAAATTCCAGAACACGAAGGTGTTAGGAGTATACCATGTTGGAATTTCGTGTCTTACATTACACCTACTACTTACCGTTGGTAAAGTTGAAGTTAATTTCATATCAAACATCGAATTATGTATACAAGTTGCGTTACGAAAGAAAACTCCTACGGAAGAAATTATACCAATTATAAATACAATTTATCAATGAAATTCAGTAACTTCATGGCATAAGGATAGCATAAGGACTCCGTTAAAATTGAAATGAAAATCATGGATTGTATTTCATATAAATTTGGTTTGTCTTCGAAACAATGCAACGACAAATATACCGATAATTTCTGTTGCGTTCAAATCTTAATGTACACGTGTCTATTCGTTATTCTAAATCTTCGTTAATTTCCGTAAAGTAAAATACCATTAAACGACCGTTATTACAAAATAAACAAAAGCAACTTGGTTTCAATTTCAGCAGAGTCACGGCGTACAACGAAGGGACGAATCGATAAGACAGCAGCGTGCAAACCACGTCCGGAACTGGTCACATCAAGTTGAACGCTCTACTGTCCATAATTCCCCGCAATTCAGCGTGAGAGGAACTCGCGGTAGGACCAAGCACCTAAATGAAGCCGTGTGCTTCTAACGACATGCACTCCGACGAGGAAGGAAAGACGAGATTCTGTTGGTAAAAGGGATGCACCACGTACCGTCTGCGTTGCACTGCCACCGACCTCGAGAATATTTACTAATTCCCGTTGCGTAGCGAGATAACGTTGGAAGGAGAGCGGAGGAGAAGAAGAGTCGGTTGTCGTAGGACGTCGAGCGGACTAGGAAAGAGATGGCCAACGGTAGGTCCAGAAAACGGCAGAAGCGGAAGAAAAAGGCAAGGAAACGGAGGAAGACGAGAAAGAGGCAGGACAATGGTGTAGAGATAGCGCGCGGGAAAGAAGGAGAAAGGCAGTGGTGTACGCAAAACGAGAAAGAATCGCGGTAAGACATCTGTAGAGAGAAAGAGCGGACAGAGGAAAACACGGGAAAGAGAAACGAGATAGAACGATTTTCCCTCTACTCCGGAGAGGCAACGACTACCAATTCCCTTATACCCACCAGCCACCAACCCACCACCCTCGAAAAGAGTATTTAAAGTGACGTCACGCGGTGCGGGGCGGGGGAGGTGAGGAAGAAGAGGAAGAAGAGGAAGAAGAGGAGGAGGAGGAGGAGGAGGAGAAGGAGGAGGAGGAGGAAGAAGAAGAAGAGGCGGAGGAGAGTCGAGGGGGAAGGGGTTGTTCGGGCAACAGGAAAGAGAGAAAGAGTAAACTGGCGAAAGAGAAAGGGGGAGGACAGGGAGATGCTTTAAGACGCTCAATATAAATACTAGAGGGGGTTGAGAAAAAGGGTTGCTTCCCTTCGGGCCGACGACGCCGGCCGAAGCGTGTACGCTCAAGAAGAGCGTGAAAGAAAGACAGCGGAGCAAGGACCATCCAACAGAGAGGGACGGTGTACATCGTGGAAGAAGAAAGGTAAGAAGGATGGAAAGCCTCGCAGGATAGGTGGTGGATTGGCGGGCGGG
>NT_176808.1:1166089-1167506 GCF_000188095.3 Bombus impatiens | reverse complement strand
TTAAGGGTGTACCGCGGGGATGGCAACGGAGTCGGAGGGCTGCCAGAGAGAGGTAGAACCGGAGGAAGGTAGGAAGGAGGATGGGTGGGTGGTTGGTTGGGCTGAAGGGGTGGGGAGCACAGGGCCTACGGGGCTGGAAAACTCACCCCTTTTCTTGCTTACCCTCGCTCGCTGTTTAATTGCATCTTACTTTCGAATTTTCCGCGTGGAGCTATCGATCGAGACACGCGAAAGGGGGTTCGTTTGCGTCTTATCTCCGACAGCCCTCGTCGTCTACTCTTCTCGGCCTCTATCTCTTTCGCCCTTTTTCTCCCTATTTCCCTCGTGCGCCAGACCCGTTCCTTTGCTAGTCTTCGCCCACCTCATCCAACTTACCCACATCAACCCCTATTCCTAGAAAGCGTGGGGTGTACTCGTCTTACCGTAGTCGGTCCACCCACCCTTCGCGGACTATTTAAAACTGCACGTAGCCGCTACGTAAGCCAATGAGCTACCCAACGTGCCACAGCTGATTTTTACTTTTCGGCTTTACTTAGGCAAGCCTGCTCGACCCGGTGTTAGCCGCCACTCCCACGTATCGTATGCAAATCTAACTCGATCCGCTTTCACCACGAGTCGGTCATATAACCGTCATAAGGAGCGTCGCTAATGCGTTCTAATTCATAGCCGAGTGGTGTACGATCGTCGTCCTTCGAACGATAGGAATCGCGCGAACGATCGAACGCGTTCGTCTTGGAGGAAGCTGATAAAATCTATATCGGACACGGTATCGGTCGTTAAGGAAAACGGACTACGACCTCACTTCCGATCCGGAAATACAGTATCAGATTTTAGCAAAATTTGATAATCGAAATTAAAAATTTCGATTACCGAGCTCGATAACTTGTGTTTAAATAGCGACATTTTGACACAGCGTATATTTTAAGATCGTTATTACGGCTAATATTATATTTTTACTTTTTCGGTCTATCGTGCGAAATTATTAGTAATACCGTAACTGCTTTTCTTCCCCTTGTACGACGACCGATGATCGTGGGACGTTTCGACGATGAAAGACGAACGGGAGCCCGTTCGATTGATGTGCCCGCGACGCGAATCGAAACGTGCTAAGAAAAAAGTAAAAGAGAACAAGAGGAAAAGAGGAAAAGAGAAACACTTGGCACAGGGACACGATGTTCGCGTCCCAAGATCGGTAAGAAGGAAACAGAGCGTGGCGTAACGGAGAGGCGCCCAATGTTATTTTCGCCCCTTAGATTTTTAATCAATCCGTCACTGGTAGGGTAGAGAGACGGGGTGGTTTCTTCCTTAGTTCCCTTCCTCGCTTCGTATTTAAAACCTCGGGGCTGATGAACGCTTCTCATGCCAAGCAGCCTGCCTCCTCTCTAGTCCTCCTACCGGTTCTCCTCCGCCCCCGCCG
>NT_176808.1:1141845-1165369 GCF_000188095.3 Bombus impatiens | reverse complement strand
CCCCGCCCCCGCCGATTCCACCCCTTGCCCTCTTCTCCGCGGCGCCTCTTCAACTCCCGGTGAAACTCACGCACGCATACGTAGATACCGGCACACGTACACGCGTGCACGTGAGCTCGTTCACCCTTCGCGTTTCTTCGAACGCGGCACGGAGGGGCGAAAGCGGGCCGAGGTTAGGGGTGACAAAAGTAGCGAGTTATTTCATGAGTGTGCGACGCATCACGTGCAGGTTTGTTCTCTCTGCCATTACCTTTCCTTGCAATCGCAATATTGAGCCGAGTAGAACGGTCGTTACGAACACTTACGCCAGCTTACACGCGAGTATTGCGTTAAAACGTCGGATAGAAAATGCGTCAGGCTTTCGTGCCGTCTTTATTTCATCGACACGATTCGATTTCGTCGACGCGTGTATTTCGCGAAACGTAAAGGCGACCGGTCTCGGATAACGTTAGCACTTTTCATAGTACGGGCGCGAAACGCTCTCCTGAATTTGGACGGCAAACTCAGCCGTCGAGTGGCTCTCTACGTACATACGTTGCCATTCTTCTTTCGGCCAACAATAGACAGCATTTAGCGAATGACTTTGACGCGTGAAACGTGTAACGAGCGTGCGTTCGACAAACGGTTGTTTCAACGGTATCGTTTGTAATTCTTCCGTACACTCGTATTAGAGAAACGCCATATATTCGTTTCGGGCTACTTTTTACTGTGCTTGCGGTACACGTGGAAATTTGTTAGATATAAGCGTTTAACCGTAAGAGTTGCCGCGAATCAAGTAGATACGTTAAACGAAAGAATTATAAATAGGCAATATAAATAACGAAACGTTTAAGAAAATTACAAAATTACACGGACTCGTTGAAGCGCTCTTAAAATCCCTCGGAACGTTACAACCGAGAATGTTGGAAAACGCAACATTTTGTTGCGCGAGATAATTGAGATTTTGTTCCATCTACTTTATACGTGGAACAGAAATACCTCTTAGGTAACCTTCTTGCCGTAGCTCGTAACGAGTCTTACCTGTCCTCCGCACGCATTCGGATCGTCCACGTAACATATTTCCGCGAAGTAAATCTCGGAATATACTCGACCGACGACCACGTGTAATAATCGTACGCGGCACTTGGTCGATGGAAATCCGCCGAATTATCGAGGTAGCTGGCTAAGAGGACCAGGGGTGTAAGAAGAGATTAAAGCACGGCCCGGATTTTTTAATTCGTACATGTGCGAAGAACGAACGCACGCGAACGTTTCCTCGCGTGCCTGGCTCGACGCCTCGCGTGTAATTTCACCCCCGGTGTGGACTCCGCACTGGCAGCCCTACGGGCTTACGTGCTAACCATTACACATTTAACGTATGCGTACACCATTAACCTTCTCGACCTCCTCCTCGACTTCGATTTCACTGCTCGACTCGTTTAACCGGCCAGATTTCGTTACACTTACAAACGTACAAGCTCGCATCAACGATCTGCGATCTGCCGAGAATAATTCGATAGAGACGTTCGTGTTTCACGGAACCGTTTCTTTTCTTTCCTTCTTTCTTCCTTTCTCTCTTTCCTTTTTCTCCTTTCACGTCCGGACGGTAGAACATAATTATTAAAATACTGAGAATTATGTTGCAATACAACGATATTAATCGCATACAGATGAGATGATTGATCGAACGGATTCTTCCCTTCGTTGTCCAGCGATATCCCCACTAGCGTGAGTTCGTGAGATGTACCGTGGCGGCTGGCGCGTGCACGCTCTTCCGAGAATTCGACGGAAGAAGCTTAAGGATACGGATGGAACATTGGGCACGGCATAGCGCTTTGTATCGAGAAGCAGCTGGAAGGTTCCGTGGCACGTGACGTCACACAGACATCTACTCAGGTCACACTCTTTACTGCATAGAAAGTGGGCTTCAAAACCTTTTCAAGAGCCATGGGTCACTAAGTCGGTTAGTCTGAGAATAACTAGCCAACTGTCAACATTCCATAACGCTCACTTATATTTCCTGTAATTTTTGTTTAATAAATATCACATAATATTATTTCAACACAAACATCGTGTCTTCCACAGATTATTAATCTTAATTTCGAGATGAAATTCTAACAAATTAATTAATACCCGCAGATAACATTCCTTCTTATCGACGCGAAATTGATTCGCAGGACACGAGAGTCGTTATTTCCTTACACGCCGGTCGTCTTTCATCGTCCGTCACCGACATCCACGTAATTTACGTTTATGTAAATCGCATTTTTCATTTTCACGCGCTTATGAAATACCTTAGTTCGACTGTTAATCGCGCTCCAGTATTATCGTACGCTATGAAATGGCGAATGTTACGTTAATTATTGTTACACGAATTAATTGTTACAAATATCTCGCTTCGTACGATGAAGGATATTATTCTATATTAAGTTCCGTGTTACAGTTTGTAGCGCCAAAAGCTTGTACGCGTGAAAGAACCGATAAAATCGTTCCATGCTATTCGTCTTGTTCTCTTCGGATAATCATATTACATCTCGACATTACGTATATTTCAATGCTACGTATCGTTAAATTCTACGCCAAACACCAAAGGCAAAGCGAATACGAGTTACTGCTTTCGGTTGTGCGTGAATTTCGATTCGTTCGCTTCGAAGAACGTTCGATCGGCTCGTTACAGACGAAGAACAAAAACGCTGGACGATAAAACTCGCAGCGCAGCGGAAGAGGCGACGATGGGTACAAAGTGTTACGGGAAACGATGAAAAACGATCGTTCACGTGCAAAATAGTAAAAAGGCATTTCCGGAATAGGACGAATGTCGAAGCACTCTTCGTAATGCCAATGGATTTAGTGGACGTGGGATTCCAGGATTGCCTTGACACAAACAACGAAACTGCGAAAGAGATGTGAATTGCTGATGCATGACACAGACCGCAGTCCACATCCGGCATCATCGACCGTCTCCTGCAAATTCAGATCGTCTGCCTTCCCACCATCCGTCCATTATTATCATCCGTACAGTTTTCAAACGACGTTTCGGTCAAGATGTTTCGATTTCCCGGCTATAACGTAACTGCGCCATCGTTTCAATCCCAGTTTCTTTATCGCGATATTCTTTAATCGTATCGATTTGTCATGAAATATCGAAAGTGTTCGAAGCAGTTAATAAGATCAAAATTCACGCGTATGTGCTACGTTCATTGCGAAAGAAGGACTGACACAGGATTAATTATAAAAAGGTTCTAAATTTCGTGACATACAATTTACATTTACGGATACAACGATAGTGAAGTAGCAGTGTTTCTGGTCGTTGGTTCGCCGTTAATCTCTTATCGTCGATCCACCAAAATACTAGAGTCTAGAGTAGGTAGATGAAAAAGCCGAGACTAACGAATATCGGTAAGTGACACAAGATGACGTAGCTTCGGTGTCAACGTAACGGGGATACAACCTATCAATTTCTACGAGAGATTATACGCGAAGAATAGAAATTAATTTTCAGAGTGAATTAATTTTCAGCGTTTAGCTGGGCGGAGAAAATAGTGAGAAGCATCGACGAGGGAAAAAAGCGGTGCCCCGTGCGATATTTTCGGTGGAAGTGTACGCATAGTAGCGGAGGTGGAGAAGGACGAGGAGGATGAAGAGAGAAGGAGGAGAGGCAAAAAAATTCATGTCATACTCGAGTGGTTTACTCGAGCCGAATGCTCGGCGAATTTTACTGCGCTCTACTGGGCTCTACTGGGCTCTGCCGGGCTCCGCTTCGCTAGAACAAGGAAGGTCTTGGTTAAATCCAAAAGCGACTAGCACGCTTCTACTGGCCGCACCAAAGCGAGCGTATTGCGGCACCAACAGTCAGAAACGCCGCTCTACCAGACTGCACAGATCGCTGCATTAATGCCATTCTTCCCAGCCTCGTTCACATTTTTCCTTGCTTCCTTTCTTTCTCCTGTTTTCGTTTTGTTTCCCGTCTCCCGTCTCCCTTCCTTTTTCCCTCATCCCCGTGCCCGTGTTCTCCTTATTTTTTCCCTCGCGAATCGAACTAACCGTAATACAAAAAATTACACGTAAATATCGCCCGCCGGGACGATAACGAAAGCGCGATGCGACGCTGTGCTCGACTAATGAAAAGATCAGAAGCAGTCGTCGCTGTCGACATTCTGCACGATCGCCTTGATTTTCAGGATTATGGATGAGGCATGCTGTTCATTGACTAAACGATCGTCTTTGTGCTCGTCTCATCGTCGTTTCATTGGACGACGCGATTCGATTTCTAGAAACAACCTATCGCTTGTAAAAATCTTGTTATCAAGGTAATCGGTAGCAAAGGCGAACGATATAGCGCTAACGATTCAACGATTTGATTACAGTGGCATAAATACGTTTGTTTCCGAGAAAAATAAACGATATCTTTTTCGAACAACGTTGTAATACACCTCCTCATTATACGTCGCATTCGCTACGTTTCTTGTTCTTATTCGTATATAACATGTATATATATATATATATATATATATATACATTTGCATATATATATTTCACTCTTAACATAGCCTGGTCAGCGTCCGGCAGATTTTCATCGGTGGAACGTATCGGTCGATAGTAGCGAGCGTGGCGCAGAAAATTAGGCGAAACAAGCCTGTTGTAAGTCCTGTCGAAGATTTTGATAATACCGATGGCGGTTTGGTGAATTCGGAAGCGTCGACCTGGCTGCGAAGCGAGGCTTTCCGGCTGATCACCCGGTATGGACACACTTGCGCGCATCTAACACACGGTTCAAGAACCACGGGGAGATCGAGTCCGTATGAGAGTACACCACGATACATTCGGGGATGGAAGAGGGTGAAACGAGGAACGAGCAGATAGAAGCAGATACCGATAGAGGGATAAAGAGGGAGCCGGAGAAACGGAGAAACGGAGAAGGAGAAAGGGGTCTGCGCGATGGGATGGATGCTACACAGTACGCGGACGGTCTTAGCGGTATCTTGGCTGCCTCGCTGTCCTGGGGGCGAGCGGCTAAATACCTCAGGATTGTTACTATTGCCACCCCTTTGCACCCTCTCCTCCTTCGCCCAACGGGCCACCCACCTCACCCCTTTTGATACGATGGAATGGGTTAATGCTATTGATTCACGTGCACAAGGTGCTTGGGTAGAAGCGGCACCGACGGCCGCCACTGTTTGACAGTAACGGATCTCCCCTTGTCGCTCTCTCTTCCTCTCTGCTTCTCCGCTTCTCCGCTTCTCCGTCGTCGACCATCTTTCGTCTCTTGCGTTCTACGTCCTACGAGATACCTAGACGAACGCGACCATCCAGCTGCTTGTACCTTCCGTTGCTGTCTCTCACGGAGTTTGAAAAGTCCGGCTAAGATGGCACGTTTAAGCGTCCGATCGAACGCTTTGGAATGGGAACCGGCCGACACTTTGACTTTTACGTCGGACCTCGTTGCAAAAACTTTCGACTTACCTCTTTCTCGCTGGCCGATAACGTATCGATTAAAACGAGCGATCGAGGTGAATCGCGTGGCCGAATCCTGCCTACCTTTAATCAATCCGGAACACGACGCACGATAATTCGCGATTACGACGTTTCGTAGAATTTCATTTTCTCGTGTATATAGTACTCGTATCGTCGTTGTTAACGTTTAAACAGCTAAGTGTCAATTGCGAATAATTTAACACTAAATTATTATTTCTAGCTATTAAAAAGTATTTTAGAGTTTATCATAGCGCACGAATTTACGAATTTACGAATTTACGAATTTACCAATAAACAACGTTTAAATCGTTAATCAAAGTTTCAAAATCTGGTTTCAAAGTCAAAGAGACCTGATATATTTTATAGAACTTTCAGAAACCGTTAACCTCTCGTAGTTTTCTGTGTCGCAGCGTCGAGTCTTGTCGAAATGGATTAACATTCGTCGCATGATACAAAATCGTACAAATATTCCCGTACAGCGACCTACCTACCTTCGCCATCGTGAACGCAGATAGTTTATATTATTGATCTTTATGCGCATGATATTTGAACATAAACGGTGATGACGTCTCTAGTATTCCAACCAATGAATCGCCCTCTCTTGGATACACGCTAGGTGTACATGGAAATTAGTCGAATTTCCAAATAGAAGTGAGAAAAACGAAGATTTAACCGATCGAGACAAATGTATAGTTTCGTTTGAGCTTAGTCGGAACACTCGGAAGACCCGGTAGGATATCTGCTTAATAAAGTACCATCGATACGCGTAAGAGGAACAGCTACGCTAATGCCATGAACGACGCATTAAATGCGTGGTGCGAATATCGGCCGTTCAACCCCTCGCAGTCGTCAGCCCATTTTCGTACTTTTGAATCGGAGCCTTCTCCTCCACCGAGCGATATCTACTTTCCATTTGTCTATGGACGGTTATTTCCAAATTATACTTTTATCGATCTTCAACGTGTCAAATAACTGTCCCCGTTAATAATTCAGCCAAATCAGATAACACGTGTATTCTTAGAACGATAGATTTCTTTCTAACCTGTCACGATACACGTCCCAAATTTGGCATATTTCAATAGAAAGAGTAATAATTCATCGACTATAAAATATTCCCGGAAGAAATTAATTATTCGAAGATAGGACAGACGTAAGAATATAAACGTAGTACCGGAGATGATCGTGGTTCGATGTTCATCGTAAAGAAAAAATTGCGACACGACTTGTGTAATTCGATTTTCTTTTGAATAATCTTTCCGGAAGTTGTTCCTTTAATACATCCTTTACGTAGAAACTACGAACGTTGCGTCTGTGGAGTAAGAAAACTGCAGTTTCGCAAGTTCGTGTTATTGGGCACGATATATCAAAGATAATAAAGCTGGAACGAAACCATCGTGCTTTCTTAAATCATCATTGGAACACGCGATAATATACATGCAAGCTAGCTGCTCTTTCGTAATCGTATCGTCTCCACTCTGCAAATATATCTCGCAAACGGGAGGAACGGTACCTTTCGGAACGATGGTCATTCACGATCGTTTTTTTTCTTTTTCTTTTTTTTTTTTTTTTCGTTAACGGTCAACACGTACATCTCCGTGAAGAAGCAGTTGCTGCAATCAGCAGCTAGTACAGCGATTGCCGGCGTGACTCGACCGATGGAAGCGCGTTGCGTCCAATTACGATAATGAGACACGGTCGTCGTAAAGAATGAAACGGATCGTCTGGACGGCTGGATGAACAATGTAACGGCGCACCGCGTTCGCTACGATACCCAAATACGTATAGAAACTGAAACGAAGCGGCGAAAGACACCGAAGGAAGGGAAATTTATCGTCGTGAAAAATTCAGTTGATCGGAAGGAAACGAACCAGGGAAGAGGTTCGACGTTCTTACACGACTATGTCACGCGTTACGCGCGTTGCCACCGACAAATGCGATAAGAAGCGAAGGAGGCAAACGGCGGATTATCCGCGAACGGACGAACAGACGAACGGACGAACGGACGAACGGACGGACGAGTAAAGAGGCGAGACACGGTGCGCTCGTACACGTACGTAAACGGATGCGCGTAACGGTGGTTGGATATGTTACGTACGGTAGACCGTGGACGAGGACGCTATTTCGGGGGCGAAAAGTTGCATGGGAAGAAAAACGAGCTGGCGGCAGAGAGAGGTACGGGGAGGCTGAAGTAAGAGGAACGGAGAAGGAGAGAAGGTGGAGGGCAGGGAGAAAGTCTTAGCCGGGGGCGTACATTATCGTGACGTGTAATACAATATGCAGATAGATATTTGCAACTCGCACACAGAGTTCCCGCAGGCAGCAGCGGCGCGCTCCGGCGCTGCCCCATGCTGCTCTCGGAAGTGCGATTGGAGGGAAGGAAGATGCCTCTGCTGCTCTCTGTTCGATCAACGATACCACCCTCCTCCTTGCGCTTTCTGCGGCCGGACACGAAGAGCGGCTCGAGCTGGAAGGAGAGGACGTCTAAGGACGAGAGAAAGAAAGGGACGGTAAGGTGGGGATCGGAGGGGGTAAGAAACTGTGAAATATCGATTAAGTTTGCCAGTAAGACAAGGAACGTCCGCGAGGCGAACCTGCAAGGTGGGAGGGACGATTCGAAGGTGGCGGCGGTGGGTGGTCAGGAAGAGGGGAAGGTGATATGAGCATTGTATCGGGGAATTAACGGTACTCCCTCCGCTCTCTTACCCGAACCACCACCTCCTCCTTCCACCGCTTCTCCACCTACTGCTTCTCTCTTCTCCCTCTCTCGCTCGTCCTTCCGCCTTGTATTCCTCCTTGCCCTTCTCTTACCACCGATCCCTAGCCGTCTTTCGAATTCCCTCTCTGTTCGCTCACCTACGATTCTCTCGCTCTCGCCGTTTCTCCGTCTCTCTATTACATGTATACGCGCGCATGTATATCTTTCCGTCTTTCTCCCGGTGGCTGGCTCTCGCTCGCCGTCTTACGACTTACCCCGCTCTACGACCACCTTCGTATTCGCCTCTGCCCAGCACACGTCCCAGATCGGCTCCCGAGCAACCCTCTATCCGACGCTGGTGTGTACAGCAGGACGAAGCACCAGGGGAGGATGGCTCGTGCTTTAGACAGAGGGATGCAACGGGTTACGGAGAGATGCGAACGTATACCGAACTCGCTGCTCTCGCTCGCTCGTTCCTTCCTTCGTTCGTCCGTTCGTTCGTTCGCTCGCTCGCTCGCTCGCTCGTTCGCTCTGCTCCACCGTGTCCTTTCGTCCCCCTTTATCGCCTTTCCTGGTCATCGGTGCATGCTTCTCGGTGTACACCGCGGACGCGTCCTTCCTCTGTTATCTGGACGCTCCGTAGGGTGATCAGGAATTGCATGTCGAGTACATGAATCACGCGAGGCGCGCGATCGATAAAGTTTCAGGCAAGGATTTTGATCGTCGCGTCTCTCGTGGCTTTACGGGGATAAATTCCTTCGCGAGATACAGACCGATAATCCCGTCGGTCGTTTTTCCTTCTTCCGCGCCGACTGTTTCCCTCCTTTGACAAATAGACTCTTCCTTCTATCGGCCTGTGCAGCGTGTCGAGAAGCGTGATTCGAAGATGCCGTTCGTGTCAAGGGTCGGTGAAAAGTTTCGCGACCAAGATTTTAATTATTTTATCCAGCCTCGAGCGTTCTTTATACAGTCGAGCTGCGCCGAACCGACTCGCACGCCGTACAAGAATTTATTACATTGTGCTTCGGTTACCACGAGCGAAACGCACGTTTCTCTAGAAACGATAGCGATCCGCACTGCGTTTACAAGCAAAGTTCTTTATCGTGGATCGATCGAAAGAAGAGATTATCGTTCTACCCGTGTCAAACGCGCGTCACTCGGACCAGCGCGATTTCTTCGAAAAAATCGACATTGAAATCGACCAACGTCTCTCGTTTGTTCCTATGTACGCGTATGAAACGCAGCTCGAGATTTACCTCCGGTACCGTCATCGCATCGCCGCTACTTGCAAAACGCATGTGCCGACGATTTACTCGATGCGATGGGACGCGAGATCTGTCCCGACAACGGGTTTCAGAAATCGGTGATAAAATTGATGTAAACAGCCACTTGGCACGCTGTTCGCGCCGAACGTTACTCCCTGGAGGGTTCCTCCATGGTCTTCCTTGCTATTATACTTTCTCGCTCGCTCTCTTTCTCCATAACCTACCCTTTCGTAGGAAGGAGAGAGTGTGCGAGGACCGATACCAAGGAGACGTAACGCGCGAGAGGCAACAGCAGCAGCAGCAGCAACAACCTCGTCCTGGCTCGAGCGTAGAAGAGAGCAAGAGGGAAAGGGGGCAAGGCGATACGAGAGGAGCGCAAGGAACAGCCATAAACAGCTTGTTGCTTCCGCGAAACTGCCAAGGCTCCTACGGCGTAGCTCGAACTCGACTCGAGCTCCGCAGCTCGCCTCGGTTATACCACCTATCTGCTAGAATGGCCTGGGTGGGCGCAAGTATGCGTAGAATGTGAAAGATTGCCCCGTAGTAGGAGCGAGAACCGCGCTCCACGCGACCGTTTTTAAGCGACGAACCTGCGTCGCGTACGTCCCACCTACATTCGTCACCTCCGTTTAGAATTGATAATACACGTTTGCTATATAAATTTTTACAAGTTACGTTTCACTACGTGTTGGGCTCGACGCTTTGTATCAACGTGATTCGTCTAACTTGACGCCTAAAAGGTACGTTACATTGAAAAATTACAAATAAAATCGTTTGGTTTCGAACCAGGCATCGAAAATAGGTAGGTACTATAGATACGTGACATCTTCTCCGAATCACGCTCGATTCAGCGATCGAAGAATTGGAAATATGGTATTTCGTCGAATTACATACGCGCAATAGCGCGACCATCCTGCTTTGTACCGCGTTTCTAGGTGCATTCGTAAAGGTTCGTTATCCAACGAAAGCGGCAATGTATCGCGGTCGTGCGTTTAAAATTTTACCTGAAGGAAGTTATTAATCCAGATATCTGAAAGCAAACGAACAACGGGGTGCTCGCTTCTTTCTCAGCGAGTGCGTATACACGGAATATCCGAGCTATTTACACATTAATCGTTATTCGCTACTAATTGTTATTCGGTGGTTGCAAATGAGGGAATTATCGGCGGAACGAATCGTTCGAGATAAACGATTTCGCGATAAGCGATAAAGACTTTCGTAGATTTGCTTTCGATTGATAGGCCTGCGCGCCAGCTGCAGCCCGATTACCATGTAACGCTCGATATACACTCGGTATACACGACGGTGCACACGCTGCAACCTAACAACGATCGTGTGATGCAGCGATTACGCTAATTCATTCGGCGGTCTTGAGAACGGTAGATCGATCGCGGATAACCGGAACGAAAACTTTAGAAACGTTTTATCCCTTTCTTATGCCACGTATCGACGTTTCAACGAACCATCTATATGGTCGTATGGTATTGGTAAAAATTATTCGCGCGTAAACGTATGTAAATTAAAGTGAGCTTGACAAGCGTCGTCCAACCATCGATTCGATAACGTCACGAGTATTTGTACGTGCAAGGTTTCGATCTGTAATTCGGTTGCGAGATACGGTAAAAACAACGGGGCTAGCAAGAAAATGAAATCAAACGATGTTGCGTAAGCGAGATCGGTACACGGATTAACGGAAAAATGCGAATCTTACGTAAACGGTTTTTAAATCTCGTTTGACACACATAAGCTTATTCCAAAGACGGTACCTCCAGCGTGGTAACCTTACGTTCCAGTACAGTGCTCGACCGAACGTACAGCTAATTACCGAGCGTGTGCCGCGGCGTGCCAGGTACACGAGAAACTAATAGTCGCCAACTAAGCTGTAACAACTGTCATTAACCGTCATTAACAACGCACCGCTACTTCGCGAGCCTGCCATAAAAAAAGGGGGCGGGATACGCGAGGGAAATCCGCATGATTATTATCGCCTGGATGATTGTTTGAGTTGTTCGCGTATCTGAAAGTAAGGCAAAGGATAATATAATTATATCTAGGGCTAAGATTGATACAATTTTATTTCCAATTCGATGGAAACGATCAGAACCTCGAATGTTTGGCGGGGTTGAAAAGTGAAACAGCAAAGTACGATCAGAAATAGAAAGCGGAAATTGCGGTAGAGGTATTTAGCGTGAAGGGAATAGCCTGAAACAGAGAGTAGCTACTCGCAACATCGGATTAAAGGGAAGAACACATAAACGGTTGCACTTTATGTACCTCGAAGTAGATAAACTTCTGCGACACGAGGCTCGGAAGCTTAGAAAATTAAGGTCAGACTGAAAAACTTGCCATGGTAAATCGACTCGATTGACCTCGAGCCGATACGCGCCTTTCGTCATTTTATCATATACAATATACGGTCCGTTCGTATCGCGCGATATCGAACGCTCGAAGCTTCGAAGATTAATCGCGACGGTCGTTTGAAAATGCGTAAGCAGCGTAAGATGCGTTAAATCAGCGATACCATGGGTAGAGTATCGGTAAGGAAATTTCGTAGGTTTTGAATCGCCGAGAACACAGGGAATCGATCTGAAACGCGGGATTCGCGCAACATCGGATTACGGAAAGGCATGTAATCGGCCGCAGGCCTAGCCACGTCGGAGCGGACCAACTTCTGCGAGAAGGAGCCGCGAGATGGGTGGTGGGCAACGCGCGGAGGACTGGCAGGAAGCACGAAGAGATCGGTGGATGCTGAAGGGTGAGATAGTATGGGTGGCCGCCGAGAGGTTTGGTAACGCTGGTTGAGAACGAGGCAGAGGCAGAAGAAGAGAGGAGGTGGAGGTGAACGCCAAGGGTTCTGAGATACTAACCCTTGGCCAAGCCGCACCCCGAGGTCCAGAATAATCTACAATCCATATCAGTCTTAGGTAGTCCACCCAACCACCCTACGCGTCTCATCCTCCCAACCTACAACCACCTTTAGCAATGAGAGAGTTCGCGTTCTCGCTTCCTCTTCCACCCCTTCCCTCTACATACCCTCTCTTGTCGAGCTCTTCTCTCGCTCCGTTGCTCTCGTCCTCTCCTCCTTCTGCACCTTTCTCACTTTCGCGTCCATTTCTATCTTGCTTTCCATCCACCTCCTTCCGTCTCTTCAGGTGCTCCTTCTCTTCGTCCCTCTTCTGCTCCGTCTTAGCCGCAACCCTTGCCGGGACCAGCCGGCTAGTCAATACCCCACACGTTCCGTCCTTATACATGCTGGTGCTGGTGCCGGCTCCTTCTATGTATGGACCCTAAACCATCTCCCTATCCAGCCCACAGCCACTCCGACTCCTTAACGATGGAACTATACCCCAGAAACCCACCCGCCGTCGACCTTCTAACGCCGCGTCCTGCGAACGATAAATTCGCTCGGCAACTGGCGGGTTGCTGACTCGAGTCATCGAACACCTTCCAAGCGTACTGCCGTGTTACGAGATTGTCCACTGACGAGCCGCCAGGAAGCTTACTCGAATTCAGCCGTACAAACTGCAAACGACCATCGTTCGATCAATGTATTCGCTGCAATTCTTAAACATCGTGCAAACGTCCACGTTGTTCGAAACTCGTGCACTTGGATACGATTTGGATCGAAACGATCGCCAGATCCATTGAAATTTGCAAGGATCTCGGAAAAAACGTCTCTCTTAATAGCATAACGGGTGATGGAAACGACACAACTTCCTGCAACGTGTACGTAGAATTTGATTAACCGGCTTAGACATCCGTAAAGTTGGAAAGGTCGGATAAGAATCAATGACGATCGAACGAAACGAAAGTTCATCGCTCGCGCAGATCAATAATAAATAGTTCACGCGTTAAATACGTCCATGTACGTAAAGTGACAGCGGTTCGTGAATATTTAAAAAGCGTATTTCCTGGGGAAGGATCGTGTCGCGAAATCTATTTTAAATACGAGCATCCGTTAACGGATATATTTGGAACTGGGAACTCTATTCCAAGACGACGTGCAACGGACGATATCGTCAATGTGCATACAGAAATATTGCGATGGTGAAGGACCTGTCTGGAATTGGACGATCGAGTTAGTCGGATCGAGAAACACGGAACGGTTGTTCTCATTATCGTTATTAAGGACCTTTCATTTCGGAAGGAGACAAGAGCGGAATTGAACGGAGAAGGGGCAAATCTAGCACGGGAAGTCGGTAGACGAAGTATTTATTATGGAACCGCTTCTTGTCACGGCTATTCCTATGCTCATTCATAGATAGAGCTAGCTACGGAAATTCTCCATGAAACACTGCGTGGGAATAGTTAGATTCATTCAAGGATCGGCGTCGAGTTCGCGACGTCGTGTCAAGGTTCGTTCATGATCTATCTACGTTTTTCCTCAAACCCTTAGGCACCGTTTAGGCACTTTGTATACATATTTCAGCGACGATGAACAATAAGAAGAGAGAGAGAGAGAGAGAGAGAGAGAGAGGCGCCGTATACGGCAAGGTTAATTTATATGTTTTCTTTCATTTTGAGTAGGATATACAGGCCTGTACGTACCTTCGAAACGTATCTTGAAAGAAAAGAAAAAAAGAAACGAGGCAAAGTAAGGCAAAACGATATAAAATATAGTAGCTATCATCTAGAATATATTTTTACCCGTAGCTACGTATAAGTCATTTTCAGAATAAAGTTTGTCCCAGTTTCGTTGAAACATTCGACTCATTGTGACAGCCCTTTGTGCTTCCCGATACAACGACATACAAAATTGAATCGAGGAAACTGCGCGTTTCCTGCTGCGTTAAAAGACTCTTTAAAAAATAAAACATCTATTTCTCTAACTACCCGCTGGTTTTTGACGTTTGTGACATCGATAATTCATTTTCCAAGTTGACTAGTTTCCTCATCGAATCAATAATTAGAGAGTGATATTTTAACAGACTAGTTTGAAATCTACGAACATATCGATCTTAATTCCACTAAAACCATTTCCTTTGAAATATGACACGCTTTATTCGAGTGTCTGCGGTGTGATCCAGCATACATCGGTCAGCGAATAAGTAGAATGCGAGAGGCAAATAAAAGTTAAAATATGGTAAATGACTATTTCTCCGTGAAAGAATGAATGCAGGTTTCTCCTGCAAACAATGAAGCTTAGGGCTACTTTACGACGTATCTCTGACAAAATAGCTGTGTAAACATTGGAATTGTCAGAAATATTACCGGGCAGAAAATTTTTACTTTCGCTTTCCTGAATATTCCACAAGGTGTCAGCCATATATCTAGGATAATAATTCTTTTCAGCGACAAGCAGATACCCAGGAAGCTATACATCGGTTTACAGCGTTTCCTGCTGCGAAAAGTACCTTGAAGATGCGGAAATAATTGCAAGCCGAAATCGTGCTAGGTATTGTATTCCTCCGAGTAACTTCAACAATATTTCTCATATAGTTCTCATATTTTTGTAAATATATCTTGTAATTTCATAGTAACTGTACCGGTTACCTTCCGCATCCTTCGTAGCTTTTGTAATACTTGATTATAATAGGAATAACAGTGAAACAAAGAAATTGAAAATTACGGGAACAAAGGTATGCTATCGATTTTACGTCGGATTATTAAACCAGCTATAATAACCATTAAAATTGATACTGTCGCTCATAGTTGTCAACCATTTTTCATTATATGTTCCACGTAATATTTATTTAGAATATTTATTTTAAAAACTTCTTTCTCTCTTATATAATATATATTTTTAATATGTATCAATTATCCTTAATATATATACATATTTCGATATTTCTTTTCCTTTTTTATCCTATAGCTAACTATACCATATTCAACCAAATGTAAGACATTTGAAGGAGATTCTTAAGATAGCACGAGTATATAATATAAAACGAGTATATAATATTTTCTTTCTAGTTTCGATCGATCATTTTCAAATCACAATTTCAGATCAATATCTTACGATTATTATACAATTTATTCTAGAAACATCCTATCCATCTTACACCGTGTATACCTATGCCTACACTATTATCTTATTATCTTGTTCTCTCGAAATTCATTACTTTTCTTCCTATCTTGAAATCAATTCGCATCGCGATACGCTTATGTCACAAAAAGAAACCACATACTTACAGTGTTATTACACATACGTACATAGCGCACGTATATGCGTACATAGGAATAAAAAATAGTGCAGTTACCGCCATTCGCGGTTCATCGTTCGAGAATTAGTCGAATTTTGAATGATTTTCGTAAAATGACAGATTAATCTTGACGCTCAAAATTGCTTTCACGATGATGGAAATTATAGCGGCGCATAGAGCGATTCGTGGTAAATCAGTACAAGCGACAACCATTTTCCTCGCCCAGGTTCGTTCGTTATATTTTACGGACTAGGCACTAATATTTTACAGGCCTGAACGATGTCGAATCCAAATAAAAGTGATCGAGTAATCTCGCACACGGATACACAACCATCCTATAAAGCCATTATATAATACGCATATAATTCTTAAGAGTAAAAAGGCACCTCCGGTGGTAATTAGCCATCTCCATTCATTCGCAAGCTCGCCAATTATGCATACTTAAATACACAATTAACTTCTTCTCCTCCACTTAGTACCCACGATCTGAATTCGAAAAACTCTGGGGAATCGGAGCGGTCCACTCGACTTCCGTGGCGGAACAGTGCGTGAAAGGGTTCAAAGCCTTGCGCGCAGAACTTAAGTCCCCGTTCGAAAGGGAAAGGAGAGGAAGACAGGAGAAGAGGAGGACAGAAAGAAGAAGCGAGGCATTGCCTCGGCGAGTAAGGTTAAGGCAAAAGGCCTTGGGGCCATCTTTAAGCACTTGGCCTCTCCGTCCCTCCTTAGGTTCCCCCTTCTTTTCGTCTCTTTCTCTTTTCTTTCGCTATCGTCTTCTCTTTCCCCCGAGTGAACCCCGTGTCTTCCGCCAGCTTCTTCCGTTCCGCCTCTCTTCATCCTTCAACCTTTTAGTCGCTAGGTACGTGTCTCTCGTGAAGCTTAGTGAAACGAAGGGCACTTGGCATTCGGCCACCGGTATGGAACTCGCGCTAATGGCTCGGGCTCTTGGACCTTCAGAGCAGCGCAACATTGTCCTGACCAGCCTTCTCTTTTCCCAGAATTCTGCGTGTACGTCGTCCATCTTTTCGCCGTTCTCGCGAGCTGCCTTATTCCCTGAACGATCTGCTTGCGCTCGTCACTTTATGTCTCATAATTATTGCTCGTCTCTACTTATTTTACGCTGCCTATACCTTCGTTCCAACCCTCTGCGTAGCTCGCTTCTCCTCCTCTTCTTCTCGCGCGTGATCAACGATACCCGGTTAAACGAACTTTCACGCCGTACCGTGCAAACTTGATATCGATCGAATCGTTCTTTGGTCGATGAAACGAAAGCGTTGTTCAAATATCAAGATTCGACGAATCGCGATGACGCGCGACGATATTTAATTATTCGATCGTACGTAGAAACTTTGAAAGAAAATACTCTTTGCAAGTCTCGTTCTTTGTTCAACATCCTACGCTGACACGGACGATCTTCCTTCCTTAGCCCCGATGTTCATATCGCACGGAAGAGATAGGCGAAATAGCACGTGTCAGGTGTAAAAGTTTTCCGCAAGCTGTATAAATCTCAATTTTCTTTTCGAACTAAAAGGTTTTCAGCCCTCTGCATTTTTCAAACGTTACGATAAAATTAAAAACGAAAAAACCGATTAGTATCGATAAGAGTTCACGAATATCACTATAAAACAGATTCATACATACATCCCTTATACAGTCAAGCTAAATCAGAGATTTCCTATTTATTCCCCGTTTGCTGGTAATACCCGATTGTAAACAGCTTCGCAAAAAATGAGACACAAAACGAGATTAACGAAAATTCCGTTACTTGCCGATTGGCGATTCTCAACGCGAGAATTGATTATAATTTTAATAAATAAAAAAAAACTTGACAGCAAACCCTTGTAAAATACGATTTATAAGCCAGAACATCGTCTGCTCGTAAAACAGCGACGATTCGTGTTCTTGGTGAAAAAAAACATCCGAAGAAACTCTGGTTACGCTATTGCAACCGAGCGGCTACAATGTCCGTGTGGGTGCAGCTGCACCTGTACCTAGGAACCGCACTTACTACCTGCTTGCGGATGATGGAACGTCGAAGAAAGAAACGCGTTCGACGGTCAGGCGGCGACGAGAAGAACGAGGCGCGCAGAACAAAAGGAAAGTGGATAAAGGATAAACACATAATGCCGAGGAAAGAAAGGGTTTACGTGTTCTCCGAAAACTGACCGATCGGTAAAGCCGGTGGTAAGATTGGAACTGCTGAATCGTGGAGAACGACTCGTGGACGAGCGAGCAAGAGGGCGGATTGCGGGCTGAGGGAAGCTGAACGGCGCGCCGGCGGAATCATGATGCGCGCTTTTCTTCCAGATCGCCGATAATTGCATCCGTAATACGGATACAAGTATTTGGTAAATATTTGAATGACGTATTGTGGCACACTGGAAATGCCAGATCGTTGCCCGACGAAGGAAATAAATGATTCTCGCGTCCGCTTCGATGGCAAGTATTGAAATTTGATCGACGAGAGCGAACAGGATATTAGTAGGAGAATCTTTTACGTTGTTTCGGTGCTGAAACTTGCAATTACGCGGAAATTTATCGTCGACGGGTGTCTAATGACAAAAGAAGGAACGTTTCGTATTCCGTCGAATAAATTCGTTTCCACGTACGGATACGCACGGAGTAATTTAATCGTTGGTGAAGATGGTCTAGACGGATAGATGGCATCCGAAATTGGCAAAAACCTTCGAAAAAAGAAGAGACTTTCTCGGTTACATAAGCAAACTAGATAACTATTGCCAAACTGTCGAGGAAATATTTAACTCGTTTTCGCACTTCTCGCCCGTTTATTAATTACTTCTCTGCTTCGATCCATTTCCTTCTCCTCTCTTCTCGGCTTTCATCTCGTTCGTTCCACATACTCCGTTTATACGTAGCGTGCACCGATATCTCGCGTTACGACTTCAATTGGGTCACTCGTGCGAAATAAATGCCCTTAAACTTGCGTAATAACGATAAGAACAGGTACCGTGATCGAAACAGCCATTTTGGACGCACAAGTCGTTTATTATAGTGGTCGTATAGCGAACAAATTGACCTGCGTTATAGTTGGAACTTTCGATACGTTGCTGCACGCTGGTTGGACCGCGCAATAACGATTCTCCTATATCACGCGTCGACCACCCACGTCGTCAGGCGTTACTCATTACCATGTAGTTCGCGTTTCGCCAATGTCTATATTTGCTAGTATGTCGTCGAGATTTCATCGATCTAGGTAAGTATTCGAACAAACGAATGGCACGAACTGGACAGAAGCAGCGCAGACAAATCCTGCCACTCGCATAAATGACAAATGGTTTAACGCACAGGTTCAACTGCGAGAAAGAAAACCCTGGATACGGGATAATGGGCGACTTTAAATAATATATACACGTGCAAAGGATGTCTCGAGGAACCTTCGAACAGATTTATTTTATTTATTATTAAGAGGCATATACCTGTACAATACGAGACAAGAAATACATGGAGATTTCGACCTGACCATCGGTGTTCGTCCGCTTACCTACGCTGACAAGCTAAACCGAAAGATTTTCGTTCCTTGCTACGTCCCTCTTGCGCTGCGTCCCTCTTGTACTGTGTCACATTCTTACTGCCTGCAAAGCGTACTTCGCGTGCTACTGCGAACCAGATGTAGAACTTTACGTGACTATCGATTTTAATTATTTCCTTTTAAGAAAGTTTCCGAATACTATCGAAACATAGAGAAATACGTACGTGTATATAAAATGCTTAAAGCGAAAAGAATGACGTAGTTCCTTTGTAAAATCGTAGGAATATACGGTACACGGTATCGTATATTCCACGGCTTGAATGAATTTTTTGAAAAGGTAAAACGATCGCGATATTACGTTACCGTTATGTTATAAGAAACGCTCGTTCTTTTACATGTATGTTCGTAGGCGTGTTAACCAAGCGAAATCGACCGAACATCCGAACGAACAAATTAGTTCCTAATACACAAGTCATTCTAACGATGCTGCAGTAACAACATCGTGGCAGGTAGAAAGGAAAAGTCCAACGAGGATCCTGTCGGGAGGTCGAGAGCGCCCATCAGGGTGCCTGGACTCACACACGAGCACTTGACCACCGCATCGGTGGTCATCCTTAAAGCATCGTTACTCACATACGCAGCACCAAGGTCTTCGCTTCTTTCTGTTATCCAGTGTGTGCAAGTGTGTGTAAATGGCTGTGCAAGTGCTTATGTACGTTATTCAAGGGACAGAGTACCGTAAACGCACGTCTACCTACCTGTTTTCCTTAGAGCAAGTGGTCACCGCGATCTGTTCTACCTGGCTGAATGAGGAAATTTATGAAAGTAACCTGCGAAGTGCATAGTTTGTAGCCGTGTGGTTCCATCGCGCGTTGCTTCGTGTTTCGAGCTTCGTACGTCGACGTAGTTATTTCTACCTACGTTCTGATCGAAATATCCAACGAAAATGTATCTGCTACATTTCGTCGCTTTTGTCATGTAACCGTAATAGAACAATAAAAATTTACGTCGAGACTATCTTCGCGAGCGCCAGATTCTGCTGTTAATTTCTGTTTAGAAAATCCATCCTTAACTTAAACCTTGGTTCCTGCCTTTGCGAAAAGATACATGCCTCGTATCTTCAACTATTCCGAGTACAAATTTACTTTCGTAAAAACTCCGTCAAAGAATACTGTCTTTTATCTTCGCTTGAGGAAGCGTTGCGTTCCACTTCAGCCATCGGAATTGTCCTGTAAGAAGACACCCTCGCAAACCGAGTGCGAAAGGTGACCATCGATAAACGATAATCCGGAACCGTGAATTCGTTTCGAATTTCACGTTAACTGGAATTCCGTTAGCCGTCGCGTTCAGCTGACAATATTTTACCTGGTTTCCTGCATATCGTTAACGATTTATTCATCTTACGCGCATTATATTCTATTCGATCGTATTTGATATCCGACGTATTTGTATAACGGGTGTACCCGGCCATTTTGAATTTCGCTCTGTTGAACCGTCGCTTCATCGACGAGCGATTTTATAGCGACTCGTTACGATTTGACGGTACTACCACTACCCGTGATACTCGTCTTCGGGGTTATCATCGGTATCTTGTTTTCGTTCGCGAAACAGTCCTTTAACGTTACCGCGGTCTTAGACATGCAAGGTACACACTTTTACCTCGAGCGTACCACCTTCCAGCTACGCTAATCTTTCGCAGATCTCCCACGGAATCTCATTAGAAATTCATAACCGTCGCCTCTCTCGTTCCGTACCACTGTCGCCCCCTTCTCCCTCCCCGGAGGCACAAACGAGGAAAAAACCCATGATACGAAAGAAATAAGCAGGCAAAGTACATTAAAAATTAATTACTTTGCTGATGGAAGCTAGAAGCGCCTAGTGCGCTACACCACACCCCCACCGTACTACAGACTCCCTCTTGCTTGCCTTCGTATTCAGCCGTCCGTGAACGAGCTAGGTACTGCATTTCGCCTCCTTGTTTCAAATACTTTCAAGTACCGCGGTCGTATACTTGTTACCGGGCTTTCCATATCAAAGATAAAACGTGCAACCGTTCGCTGATCTATCGCTTTCGCTAATCTATAAAGATTTCGTTAGAACGAAATGCGTTTCGATTTAAATACCATTTCTAAACGAGCCTGGTCCTTTTTTCAAGATCGTTAACATCGTCGTTAAGCGCGTCTTTTATCCACGATCGTCGACAGGAAACGCGTAAAAACATCTGTTCGCCAGAGTGTTTGCTGAATCGCGTAAAACAAGCATAAACCGATGGATCTTCGGCGAGAATCGATACGTTCGGCGAGCGTTGGAGCATCGATCACGAATCCGGTCTGCGGCTGGTGGTAAATCTCATTGGCACCGTACGTCCGCAAATCGTTCTGTGGCGGTGTCGGCTAGCTAAGTTAACCCGAACGCCAGTGCCTACCTACTCATTTTAATATCAGCTTATTACCTCTAGGCCGGGATAAATAGATAAATAGATTCCGTGGAAAAGCCTCGATCGGATTTACCGAGCGGCGGGGCACTTAAGTCGCGACCCTCTTCTCCGCGACGCCGCCAGAAGAAGATAGACCGAGAAAGAGAGAAAGATTTTCTCCTTCTACCTACGTTCTCTGCATCTACATCAAATTCCACCATCCNNTCCACCATCCGCCACTCCCACGTCCATCGTCCTCCGTAGCGGCAGGACCCGGGACTCCAGGAGTAATTAACTCCTTAACGAAGTAAACACGACGCCATCTTAGCTTCCGCTACTACCGGCATTCCACCCCCTCTTCTTCTTCTTCGTCCTCGTCCTCGTCCTCGTCCTCGATGTCGTTGTCGTCGTCCTCGATGTCGTCGTCGTCGTCGTCGTCGTCCTCGTCGTCGTCGTCGTCCTCGTAGTCGTCGTCGTCGTCCTCGTCGTTCTGTTCGTGTCGATTGCCGCCGTTGGTATACCTGCGCGCGTCCAGCTCCGAACGGAAGGGGAGAGGGTTGAGAGCCGCGAATCGCACTTTTTTCCCTCCATCCACCCTCCGAGATTGCAAAAGCGATTATATTTGCAGCGCATTAATGCCATTCGCGAGATGCTACGTAGGCGACGACGCCTCCGGCTACGACTTGTACGACTCTCTGGTTTCAGCCGTAAAATTGAAACACCGCTGACGCGGCCAAAGATTGCACGACCGCGTTTTGTTTTTCTTCGCCGCTCTCGCCGTTTTTAACTTTCCACCAGCGTGGCGGAACGAAAATGAATCGCATTATATCTTCATTGACTTCCAATTTCCCATCCGTCGGATGGACTAGTGCGATAAATAAGAGACACGTGGATAATACCGATTTTTATCTTCCCTCGCTGTCCTCGCGTTTTATAATTCAAATAACAGCGAGAACGTTTGACCCTTAAACGCGTGATTTTTAATATATTATCGCAATGCTTTGCGAAATATCGCTTAAAAAGTCATACTGTAAACCGATCTTACAAAATTATCGTAAAAAGGATACGATGAAAGTTTCGTTCGCGATATTCCGAAATTATTAAGCGCTGTCTCGATATAAAAGTTCGATAAGACTGCAAGAATTTAATTGCCCATAGGTCGAAATAGTTTACTTCCTATCTATTTTGTAAGTTAAACGTTGTTTTACAAAACTATATTGAATTGCAAGTTACAAACGAGCACGTTACCCTACGACAGTTTAGAGTTTAGAGAGCGACTCGTTAGCAACGGAAATGCAGATGGAAATAATTCAGAATATATTGGTATAGAGTGTATCTATTATTCGTTGCAACTCTAAACTCTTGTTTCCAGTCGTTCTAACATCTTCACTAAACTTAAGTCAAGCTTGATTAAATCGTAATTTACTGAAATGTTCATTTACCGCATTGAATGACAAAATTTTATTCCATATCTTCGCACAAGAAATCGTATAACCACTAAATAGACACTGTCTGCTTGTACTATATCTGTACGATATATCGTATTACCCATCGATCTCGCGAATAACTTGACACCTAATATATATATATATACGCGTAACTGTACGATGCCGATGAACTGGTTACTAAAATTGGACCGTACAAAACTGTACCGGATGCAACGATGTCGCATCCTTTATCGACCGTGTAAGCAGGCAATTTGAAAAATTTGCTTAAAAACAAGATCGACCGAAAAGATGTCACATATTTGACGCGTGATCGATCTATCCGAGAGATCCGGGGTCCGCGAACAGCACGAATAAGTAGTGCATTCGCAGAAAGACGGTCGCGAAAGTACAGAAAGATACGGATCCTAAAACATCGGATCGACGATGCTCTGCTGACCTAAGCCAGTGTAGTCTGGTCGTCGATATCCCGCACCTCTCCGACATCGGGTGAAAAATGTCAAGGCATGATTAATAAACGGGCCGGTGCAATAAAGTAGAACCGCGGTTAGGCCGTTTACGAGATTCGCTATCGACGATCCCAGTGCCCACGATCCGTCCGCCAATCCCGGACCGGAGA
>NT_176808.1:1141276-1141673 GCF_000188095.3 Bombus impatiens | reverse complement strand
GAGGAGGGGGAGGAGGTGGAGGAGGAGGTGGCCAAAGAGCTGGCGCGGATCCTTGCGGTTGTGCGGGGTGGATGAGGGGCGAAGGGCGGAAGAAAGGGTGGACGAACGCGAGGAGCAAAGAGCGAGAGAAAAGCAGACGCCGCGACTGCCGCGGAGACGAGAGGGACAGAAGAGGGCGAAAGGGGGCCGCCGGTTCGGTTCGTTCTTTCGTTCTTTCGTTGCTCTTGGTTCGAGGCATACAGGTCGAGGGGTCCGGGTCGCACGATCCTGCTTGATCTTTGCGCTCGTGCGATCTCTCGTTCCTCACGAGACCTACCGAGAGCTACGAACATCGTCGCGATTACGTCTTGTTCGTGGTTATTTGCCTTGGCCGGGCCACGGGACCGGCTGTTTTGTT
>NT_176808.1:1132884-1141233 GCF_000188095.3 Bombus impatiens | reverse complement strand
ACCCACGAACGGGACCGTACACGATAGCGCACATATACACGACGTTCTTGCATTACCGACGCTTTTCATTTGCGCTAGAACGATCTCAACGTCGCTGTCCGAGTTCCGATCATCCTTCGAAATTTCTTACTAAACGTTAAGCTACAAGGAAAAATTGCTACTCTTGAAGTGCAAATCCTATCAACTTAGATATTAACGGTCGTGAAAAGATTGAAAGGTCGCGGAATTACGATAAATACACGTTCCTTTCTAGTTTGTTCCGAAACAACTTTACTTTCGCCACGTTCTTTTAGCCAAACAACGTTCGGCTACTGTTGAATGTTTTCGTTTACTAGCTGGTGGTAATCGAAGAAAAGACAATCGCTACGTGTTATTTAAATGTTTATAGATGAGCAGTTGAAATCAATTATTTATAGTTTATAAGAAACATTTCTATCGAAATGTTCTGAAAATACTTCCAACTGGAATTAAAATTCAACTTGCAGCGCTTCTAAATGAAGTTGCTCGCTCGAGAGATTTGTAAATAAAGCTGATTAAAAGTAGCAAAGGTTTTCAAAAATACGAAGATTACGATATCGGTGAAACGTTACTTCTAAAGTATCGAACAACGTTACTCGACTTACGACAACGATCTAGCACGAAATTCAAAACTAGCCAACTACTTGCTACCTCCTAAAGAAAGCAAACGGAACTAAAGGCAGTATCAAATAAATATCGATCGTCTTACGAAATGTATCACAATTTTATTGATATCAACGTATTACGATACCGGTTTCTAAGCTGCTACGTTTACTATCGTTATTTCCACCACCTTCCAACAGCTATTCGCAGAACTGAGCGTCCGAACTCGTATCTCGCTCGCTCTAGTGCTTTCTTCCTCTGGATTCTGTCGCGCTTCAAGGGGAGGAACACGTCGAAGAGAAGTGAGAATGGTCAGTTCCTTCGACATCCACCTTCTCTTCGATCTGCCGCGCGTTCTGCGAACCCCATACAACTAACGAGTGTTCTACCGATATTTACGAACATCTTGAGAATATAACTATCGGATACTAATAAACGCTACGTTACGATACGTACTTATTCTCGTGATTGTAATACATTATACAAGGATTAAATGAAAAAGTAGCGACAGTCGGAAATAACGTATAATCAACGTACTGCTGACCGATTATCGCGATTAACTTTGTTCGTTCACGATTGTCCCGTTACGTACGACAAAAAGAGTGCCAATTAACTCAATCAATCTGCTCGTAGTTGTTGCTTGCCTCTAACGTACCACGTTGTATCTCAATGAAATCGTTACGCGTGAGTATGGAAAACAGTTCATCAATCCATCGCTCATAGCCATCGCTTGGTAAATCGGCGGACGAACATGCGGTGTGCATAACCCGATCTTCCAGAGGTTTAACCCAAGCATCGAAGCCTACCTCCGCCTATTTCCCTCTCGTTCCTCTACTATCACCCCCACATAGGACAGTGCAGAGTGTAAGAAGCGCATACCATGCTCCGAACGGACGAAGCCACTCTCCGGCAAGGATGTGTAGGTGAAAGAAAGAGAAAGGAGAAGAATAAAGCGAAGGGAGACGCCAACTAGTATCCTTCCAACTGGAGGACAGCGATACGCGAACACGACGGGACGAATAAAGATGGGACAAGCGTTCGAGCGTGCAAGTAAGCGAGTCGTGCATCTCTCGCAATTAGTCGAGATCTATTTTATTCGTCGACTGAATTTAT
Source organism: Bombus impatiens (assembly GCF_000188095.3). Classification (NCBI taxonomy): domain Eukaryota; kingdom Metazoa; phylum Arthropoda; class Insecta; order Hymenoptera; family Apidae; genus Bombus; species Bombus impatiens. The sequence continues at coordinate 1,139,499 of NT_176808.1, read as the reverse complement.
CGTCCGTAGTGACTTTAGATCAGGCCACGGCGTGCTTCGATACGTGCAACGTGTCTGCTCACCGTGTATACGTGCAGCCATCGCGAGCCACGTTGTTTATGGTACAGATTGCACCGTGCAGATTAAGATGCTATTCACCGCTGACGCGAATCACTGCCCGATATTTTACGCCGATTTGTCAGCGGGATGCACGCTCACACTCTCGTCACGTTTCATCCACTCATGCTGCCATACAACTGTTTATACGGTCTTATATTATTTATCCACGCGCATAATACATCTTAACACGCTCCAGTCCGGTGGTATAACGTGTATCTCGTCGCGATAACCGACATCGTATGTTATCGACAATTGACGTCCAAAGTAGATACATATTACATTAAAGTAGATATATTTACACCACTCAGAGAATATCACCTTAAAACGAGGAAGAATCGTATGGAGTAAATCTATTCGATACCAGTTACATTAGTCTGTCCTAGATACATCCAATACTATTGTTCTTTCCATCGTTATAAACCGTATCTATATGTTTATTCGCGTTGCGACGAAAGTTTCTCAAATTTCTCCTACGTATTTGAAATATTCGCTCATTGTCAATAATCCTCTTTATGGACATGGAGAAAGTATTTGACAAAATAAACCACGAAAGTCTACTTCAATCGATCAGAAAACAATTCCCGGAGCAGATATACCATTTAATTAAATCTTACTTAAGCAGCAGAACCTTCGTAGTAAAAATTAAAGACACATACTCTGAAGTTAAAGACATCAAGGCAGGGGTTCCGCAAGGAAGCGTCTTAGGGCCAATTCTATACACACTATACGCGGCCAACATACCAACGACTACTAATAGCAAGATACTGACATTCGCGGACGACACAGCGACATAGAAAAGTGGCTTCAAGTTAAACAAATTAAAGCAAACCCCGATAAATGCAACCACATTACATTCACACTGCGAACACAGATACCTCCAAACGTTATACTGAACGGCACGCATATTAATACAAACAAGGCAAGTCAAATACCTAGGACTCCACTTAGATTCACGATTCACATGGAAACAGCATATTAAATCTATAATAGACAAAATACAATTAGCAAGGAGACAAATGTTTTGGTTCACAAGTCGAAAATCCAAACTAAGCATAGAAAACAAACTAAAAATATACAAAACAATCGTAAAACCAATTTGGACGTACGGAATACCACTTTGAGGAACAGCAGCAATGAGCCATATAAGCAAAATAGAGACAATCCAAGCTAAAATTCTTAGATCAACTGTAAACGCCCCATGGTACGTTAGAAACGAGGACATAGGAAAGACCTTGGAATACGAATGGTCAAGGAAGAGATTAGCAGATTCGCAAGAAGGTACAGAGGAAGAATAGCAACGCACCTGACCTGGCTGGCAGCGGAAACGGTCAACACCACCATACAAAGAAGACTAAAAAGGAAACACCCAGCAGATCTCACAAAGGATATTCTTAACAAACACGAAGATGGTACCCCACTGAGGGTAGCCACCCACATGATAATCAAACAGATAAAAAATTCTACCAAATGTCCAAATTGGACAAATTGTGAATGTGAAATTTTAAATAAAAAAAAGAAAAAAATTGTCAATAATACTTGTACATATATACGTATATATATACGATAATACAGAGTTTTATGCCACTGTACGTTATAATTAATAAATATCTGACGATCGATTTCAACTTGATAATGAAATTACTACGATTACTATTTATACATTAAAACGTGGAATATTTAAATCAGCGATGCATCGCGGAATGGCTGACAATAAATTTTGATTCGAAATTCTTTTCCACGGAAATTACGAAGTAAGGATTACGTAATATGTGATTTAAGCTTGGAGGATGAAACAGACGGGGATGCTTTCCCCCGATAATTTAATATCGCACAAAACTGCGGGCCTGGTTCGTCTGGTAAGAGTATGTATCGAGACGTGGAATTGAGTGAGATAAAGGGGGACGAGAGAATGTCGGCCGTAAGGGAAGCCGAGCAGAAACAAGGCACATTAGAAATCATGTTAATACGAAGAAATTCCTGCTGAAATGTTCCAACCTAGTTTAATGGATTTGCATTCTCGAAACGAAGCCGATAACCTTTCCCGCATCGATCGTCACATCGTTCCAACAGATCCAAATGTTTATTATACGTATCTGTATTCTATTCGCCTCTGTGATATGAAATTACAAGCCGAAATTTCACGTTACACAGGCAAACTCTATTCGTTCTTTACGATTAAAGTACTGCGTACCTAATCGCAATTTTACTACCGTCTTTGTGAGATCTTGCGATTCTTTATCATTTTTCGCGAAGAAACGTAAGGAAATATTTATGAAAAACGAGGGAAATGTGGCGAGTTTCACGAGTTAATGTCGTCCGCGTAACAACAAACCAAAGTTACGAGTTATTCGTAACGCAAATTTTATATCGCTTGATTATTGCTGAGAAATTTCCTTCTAATTCTTAGTAACTCCACTGCGGCGAGTATTTTTTTCTACGATGCATTAACCGTATACGTTTTAGACGCGTGCCGATCGGTGTATAATTTTCTTGAAAATTATTTCATCCTTTAAAGTTGCGAATGCAACGAAATCTTCAAAAACCATTAGAGGTAATATAGAAGCATCGAAGTATATCGATGATTTATTCGAATAAACACGCTCTCAGCCATGACCTGAACAGGAATAAGTGCTACGATAGACGGATGACCGGATATGACGGACTCGCAAAAACCGCAGTAGTTACGCTTTTCTATTTGACTCTCCATTTGCTTCTTCCTCGGCTCTTTGTTCATCGGTCGCAGCCTTCTCCGTTACACTCGATAATTTGCGAATGTCCCTTCTCTTGCCCGCCCGTTTTTGCCTTGATCCCTCAACATCCTTTCTCTCTCCCATTAATCCAGTTCGATCTTTCATCGTTTCTTCGTACGACCGAGAAAAAGCACGGCATGCATTCGTCGTAAGTTACGTAGCCGCCTGCGCGTTCTTATCCGTCACATTCTTACATGCTAAGAAGGAGAATTCACCTGCTCGCGTGATCCGCATTCCCGGAAATCGAGCTTCGTTCGTTACATTACGGAAAGTATAAACTCGCGTAAGAATGAAATATCAGACGATCAAACGTAATAGCGTAAAAATTATATTAAATTAGACAAAATAAAAGGGTTTTGCAACGAATCGAGGACGAAAGCGGGCACGGGACAACAGGCAACCAACCACCATGATCGAACAACCATGTCATTCAGTGACCAACGGTCGACGCGTACGTTCTATTTCGCTATACCTTTCCATTGAATTTGAGTTTTGACGTTTGAAAATAAATAAAACGTAGCAGGTATAAAGCTGTTTTTACTTTATATCGCAACCATCCATCGCGACCTCAAGATACCAACAGTCAAAGAGGAAATAGCGAAATATAGCGACAGATATAGCAAAAGAGTCAACAAACACCGAAACCCCCTAATCACTGGACTACTCGATACGACGGACCAGATTCGCAGGCTGAAGAGGCACTACCCGCTAGACCTAAACGTTAGATTCACTTAATTATCCAATTAAGCATATGCACTTACCTATAACACTAATAAATTATACCTATCTATAATAAGTATAACTTATTGTAAATAAACAGCCATATCACTGCGCCACGCCAGAAAAATTACTGAAAATTCTCAACGCGAGAATTGATTGTAATTTCAACAAATAAAATAAATAAAAAAAAAAAAAAAAAAAAAAAAAAAAAAACTTTATATCGCGATTTTATAATGCTCGATACTTTGAAAATACGCGGTAATTTAAATGGTAATTAAAGTCAATACGTGATACGTATATCGGTAGAATACAAAGATGACACTCTTTCTTTTCCTGAATTAGATTTAATATATAAAGAACGAGGAACAGAACCTATCTACCGTCACGCGATTTCTCTTAATTATAGATAAGCTTAACGTCTGTCTACCTATATTTTAAGAGGAGTACAATAACATCGTCAACGATTGAAATAGAAACCCGATCTAGCTTTTGCCTACATATAAAGCTCAAACGCGTTAAATTTATAAAAATCTGATGGAATTACGATAATTATTGCCATTGTAAGATTCGTTTATAGATAAGACAAAGGGGAAAACGAAGGAGGCTGTCGAAGTTAATAATTCTGTTGGGGACCCTATTACTACAACCACTTATCTACGTTTTATTTTATCGTTTATATATTTAAGACCTTCGCGCTTGCAGTTCATCGTTTTTCAGACATTATTAGAGTACTATAACAACGATGCTGTAACAACGATGCTCTAACAACGAGCAAACGTTGGATCAGAATTGCGTAATCGAACGTAAAATTCGCTGTTGTTCGACACGAACGAAGATACGATTAAGAATGTTATCCTGGCGGAACGTATTAAACTCGCGTTTCTCGAGTCGCAGGTTCAATTTCTCTCTGAAAAACGTTCGAGCTTAGAATGGCAGGAGGCGCGTCCGAAAACTACCGTCGGTCTTAAAATCCGCGAGGCGTTGTATACGAACTGCCGAGTATGGACAGGGAGAAGGAACGACAGGAAAACGGAGATGCGAACAAAGAGAGAAAGAAGGAAAGAAAGAAAGAAAGACGATAAGACGGAAAGAGGAAGCTGACGCCAAGGTGGTGAGGAACGACGAGCCTTTAGGGGTTCTGTTTCTTCGTCTTCTTCTTCTTCGCGCAATCCTCTGTCTCTCTGTGTCTTCATTCCTTGTCTCTTTCCCTCCGACAGCGGAGGTTCGTTCGTTCGTCGGTTCGTTCTTCTTCTTCGTCTGCCGCCTTTTCTGGATCTGCCACGATCGTCCCCAGGCACGGGGGAAATATTCGTAAGAATTAAAGCGCCGGGAATTAACATTCCTCGGAGCCGTGAGGGGGGCCGACGGAGGAAGGGGTCGGGTTCGGACGAAAAGGGGATGAGAGTTGGGGGTGCGTGCGTGCCTCCCTCACTCGCGAAACAACGGGAGCATTACCACCCCTCTGCCTCCAACTCCATCACCTCCTCACCTCTTGAAACTCAGCCCTCTTTGCCCGTCTCCTTCGCTCTTCTCCAGCCTCTTTTCCTTCCCTTTTTCCCTCTCTCTTTCCGACTCCTCTTTCTCCGGTTTTTCCCTCCTCGTCGGCCTTGCTTCCTCGGCTCGGCTCCAGTCCCGTGTTTCCTTCGCTCGTCTCCGATTCCCGCGACCCCTTCTTTCCTATACACGGTATACACGGCGTCGTTCGCCGTCGTAGGGGAGGGTGAAACTCCGTTTTCGCAGTAGGGGAGGCTGTCTTATTCTTTCCACTCATTAAGGCGGATCGATGTGGCAGTGGATGCGGCGCCAAGGGGATGAGGCTGCCTCCGGGGGGATGGGTGAACGCTGGTGAACGCTGGGCCGAGGTGGCTGGAAGAAGGTGGAGGCGAGCCAGGCACAGCATGACATGTCATGTACCCACCTCCTCGTTCGCCCTCTCACCCTCTTTCAGCTTCTCTTACTCGCGCTCAAGCGCCACATACCTGCGAGTGTGGCTAGATATATGTATACGTATACACGTAAAATACTCGCGCATTCACCCCATCTTCTCCCCCTCCTAATAAGCTGACGCGCGCTACGCTTATTCGCCTGACTCTTACGAGGCATTCGTGTGCGCGTATCTGCAAAGTCGACACCGGGGATTCGCCAGGTTTTAGGGAAAATTTTGGCAGACGCGCAGGTTTCCTCATAGTTAATGAACGAACGAGCTTGGTTTCCGTGGTGCCACGGCATCTGCCATCGTTCCCGTATTATCCATCAAAAGAAGACTATCGCTGTTGAACACAATTCCATTTTTCAACTTATACGCGGATCGAGTTCACGCTTCTGCGTTTATCTTTGCAAGCTTTATCTTTGAATCGGTCGTCCACGAGTTGGAAAAACTCCGCGCATACCACGCTTTCGCTCAAAGGCTCACCACCCTCTATACATTTTATCGATTGTTCGTCTATCTGTTTCTTAACGCGCGAACACAGTCACCCAACGAGGCATAATTTCAAACACGATACCTTTCACGCATTTCCCATTGAATATTCGACGCAACCGATTTCGCTTCTTACGTGAAAACGTAAGAAGCGAACGTCTTACCTGTTTACTGCCAATTGTACTCCGAAATTCTACTGCTTTTTCAAGGCTCATCCTCAATTCCAACATAATCATATTCAAAACGTAAAGCGATTCGCGTTGCACTGCTTGCTACGTTGTTCGCTTCGCTCGTAGAATCGTACGCGAGATTCGCATCGTACAGCGTAGTGTGAAAAAAGCGAGGAAACTCTCGATCGCGAACAGTCACCAACGACGAAAGAACGAGTGATCGCGCAAAGGAGCAATCGAGTGGGCATGTGCGTGCTATCGTGCGAGATAGGCACACGAGCAAGTGTATCACACGGTGTTCATGATTCGAGGGACGCGGCAAAGAAAACAGTATCAAAGAGTAACATCGTCGACGATGCTGCAACGAGGAAGTAAGAGAAAGAGAAGGAAGCGACACGACGAGCGAAAGAGAAAGGATGGGACTTGTCGGAGGGTAAAGACCACGTGCTCAGCCACG
>NT_176808.1:1130427-1132876 GCF_000188095.3 Bombus impatiens | reverse complement strand
TGACCGAGCCCCACCCTTCCTACCGACGACTGCTCGCACCCTCTCAACCCACCCCCAGAAGCCCCTCTCACAGCCACCTACCGCTCTCTACCCTGTCAGAAGAGATTCGCGCGCGTAAAGCCGCGCCGACGCCAGCTGACCACGCAGTGGACCATCCCGTACCGACGCCAATAAAATCTCTGCGTTACTCTCCCGCCTCGCTCCCACCCCCCTTGAACTCGCTGCCACGCCACGATACCACACGCCCGGCTCGTCGGAAAGCCTTTCTTCCTTTTCGTTGTTTTTGCTGCTCGCCACGTGGGCAGGCCAGTTGGCCGGCATCGGCCACCCAACTCAACCCGAACCGACCCGGCTGGCCACACGACACGTGACTGCTGCTCGTGCTACCCCATCAGCTGACCGTTATCTACCTGTTTGCCCGACTTCTTCTTCCGCCTGCTATTTTTTTTTCCTTTCTTTTTCTTTCTTTCGTTCCTCCTCTCCTACTGTTTATTATCTCGAATCGAAATGGGATGATAGAATTTAACGTCGCATAGGTGGAGACGTGATAACTCTTTTTATGGAAATATATACGATTTTCTGGTGATAAATGATCGAATGGCGTGCGATACGTTGAGCAGAATAATACAAGGGAATGAAATAAAATTTGAAGAGAAACAGAGAGTGAGAGAGAGAGAGAGAGAGTTAAGGGGATGACTTGTCGTATTATCGTAACAAGCATAATACTTTGCTACATTAATATTTCATTTACTTGTGGAATCATCTTCGGTGAATAATTATCGCTTCTGCGTATAAGCATCGAAAAATTAATTTTGTCAAATGTAACGGTCTAAATGTCCATTTATGATCAACTGGAAAACACGTTATCGCTCGTATTAAAAGTGCGCGTTTACAAAAATTACATTTTTACGATCAACGTGTTACTTTTTTATGCAACGATATAACGAATCTTAATCGACGAAACACCGCGATTATGAAAAGTCAATAATTTTGTTGATTTTAGTGCGTGGATCGTTCACGCGTAAATCTTGTCACATTCTTGCAATATTCGATCGAACAAAACCAGTTGACTTTCCTCCACGTTCTCGAGTGCAGAAATCGTTATCGATCAGATTGGGGTACGTGTCACCTACGTAAGTATTTTGCCTCCGTCTTGAGTCTCGTACCGTTGATCTTCGATATTGGATTTACAGAGAGGTAAAGTAAGTCTTTACTTTACATACTTCCGTTACCATCGTTCGGCGAATGTAGCTAGGTGTGTGTTGCGAACGAAACACGCGTTTAGCGTCAATCTGTATGGGAAGAGTGGTGGAAAAAGTCCGAGTCTCTTCCTCGGGAGAAAAAGCGCGGCAAAGTTTCGACGCAACCTCGCGTTCTATCTCATCGATTTTAGGCAGATTTTACCGGTGATAAAGTTGAAATTTATAGAAAAACGGGAGTTGCATGGGGTGTCGGACTATTTAAAAAATATTTTGGGATAGGATACAATCTTTGCCAAACAGATATCAACGTGCAATAATCGATACGTTTGTATATAATTTAACATATGAAAATGAAAATAAGATAACGACATAATCCACGAAGAGGAATTTTTAATTGGATAATCTGTCAAGCTCGATACCAAATATCGATTTATATAAGTAGCCGATGATGGATCGCGTCTTACTGCGGAAGACGGGTAATTTCGAAGTTACCGAGGTTTTAAATTGCTCGGCGGCACGCATGTACGTAAATTACGAGACGTGACTATCATCCTCTGGTATTAAGGTTAATGTTTAGAGTCTATTTACCAAGGCCATCGACTTCGACATCCAATACGGACAAGTTGCCGCAACTTATATACAATCTTGCCGCGCAATTGGATCTCGGCAATATCACTCTTCCCCGAGTGTCGATCTATTTATGCGAGGCCAACGAGATAACGTTTCACCGGTAACGTTGAAAATCAAGCGAAATTTTCAATCTGCTTGTCGGAAACGTCCACCTTTGCGAACTAAATACGGTTGACCGTCGTGTCTGTTATAAACTCAACGTCCAAGCGACATTTTCGTTTCGTTAATTTACCGTAAATCAGTTTACGAGCTTGTTGCAAACGCGGTTCCAACGAAATCCATCGAACCCGCGTGAACCGTCCCTATCGCGTGAAAAATCACAAACTCGAACGCGGAGACCACAGGTAGTGGATATTAAAAGTTGACGTAAAATTGCCAACGTCCCGGCATCAGGGATATTATTCGCGGCCGTATTTTCGCAGTCTCTTTCGACGCGAAATGCGAATATAAAGCGGTCCCTCGTATGGCTGCCGCCCTTTAGAAGGAATAGGAAAGGGGGCTTGGCGCACCCTTGCCACGAGATACACGACAAAGTTTTAACTCGAGCGTGTGTCGACCCATCATGCGAATTATAAGTAGAGACACGACGACGACGCGGACGACGACGACGCGGACGA
>NT_176808.1:1129943-1130318 GCF_000188095.3 Bombus impatiens | reverse complement strand
GACGAGGACGAGGACGACGACGACGACAACAACGAGAAGGAGGATGACGACGACGGCGACAACTCTCACGGACAGGGAATTCCGAAGCGTACCGTGTGCATCTACAGAAAACACACGTGCATCGCCACAAATATACACATACGTACACACGTACTAAAGTCGTCTGCACGAATGCCTATATGTAGATTGCAGAAGAACCACGCCCTCTCCTGTGGAGGCCTTCCCCCTCCCCCCGTCCATACATCCGCCACCCGACCACCGCCTTCGCCTCATCCATCCCCAACCCCTAATGACGCAAGCAAAGCAAAACAAAGAAAGGTTTATACACCGGAGAAGCGCGCGCGCTCTCTTCCTCTCGCTCTTTCCTTCGCGTCG
>NT_176808.1:1128798-1129541 GCF_000188095.3 Bombus impatiens | reverse complement strand
ACCGAGAAAACCCTTACGTGCGTTCCCGTTGCCTTCTTCCTACTGCCAACGCCACCACTCACCCAACCACCCCGTGATACCACTCGCCGCTGCAAGTGTACGTTGCGCCCCGTTCGCAAACCCGCGCCTATCCTCCTCTACGCGTCCTAATCACCACCTCGCGAGCTCCGCGAGTTTCACGCACGCATTAACCAAGACACCTAGACGCGATGCAACGTATCCTTCGCCATCGTACGTATGCCGGTTTTTGACCCGTGGTTCCGTTCGTACGATATGACCGCGGCGGAACTTACTTTCGCGGCCTTTCCTACCTTTGCCTCGCTCGTCGCTTCCTATCGTTTCGTTTCGTTTCGTTTCGTTTCGTTTTGTTTCGTTCTTTAGTTTCGTTCGTTTCAATTTTATACCTCGCACGTGTATACGTATGTACATGTAACGCGCGTTGGTTCGCGCGGTTGTGTGCGTGCGTACGTTTGCTCCGTCCGAGAGCCGCGCTCAGCCATCGCCTATACATATACGTACAGGAGAAACCTGCTCTCGTACGCCGTCGAGGGAGTCGTGTGAGTGGATAGACGAGGGTGTGCGTCGGCCGAGTGAGGCGGTGTTAGTTTACCGAGAGTAAATGAGTGCGCGGCAGTCGCAGGCTGCTTGGTAAAAACAGTGGCCCTCTTTACCTTCCCTTTCCTCCGTTGCCACCCCCGGCCACTCTCCTGGCCCGCTACTCTCTCGCCTCGAATTTACCCCCC